>NC_141554.1:150661876-150909376 GCF_021556685.1 Rattus norvegicus
TTGCAGCAATATGTTTGCATGTTGAAAAGAACAAAGAGGAGCAAATTAAAAGCCCTTTAAAGAATCATCAACACATGTGCACAACATTATGTTTGCTTCACTTCAGCTATTTCTGATTAACCAATTAGATTAACTCTAATCACTAACAAGGATTTCAAGAGCACATAGCTGCTTTCTAACCAAGAATGACAGCTTATTCCTAGCCCCAAAAGGAGTCTGCAACTCTCAAAGCCTGCCATATGGAAAAGAGGCAAGACAGCTGCCTTGGAGCACTGTGGAATATATCATGCTAAAAGACATAAATGATCAAGCATGCCTAATCAATATTTCTCCTAAATCCTATGGCATGAGATTTTCCAAAAGTTAACTAATCTGTATATTATATATGAAAGAATGTTACTCACTTCACCAGTCTGCAAACAGCATGGCATGGGGTTCATTCATGAGTGATCCCTTTAACCCTTTTATCTCCTCTAACACTTTCAACAAACACATTATGCAAAAGGAAGTGTTTCTGGCAGCTTTCTGAATCTTCAAAACATAACCACTCTATCTAATTTTCAAAGATATTCTCTCCAAGACATTATTTGTAAGCCCCTTGTCCTATGATAGCCTTCTCTTGCTCCTGACATGTGGTTTAAGACATCACATTCAGTCGTGAGTGTGGCACTTCTTTTTTTTTTTTTTTTATTTTTACTTTTTTTTATTTTTTATTAACTTGAGTATTTCTTATATACATTTCGAGTGTTATTCCCTTTCCCGGTTTCCGGGCAAACATCCCCCTCCCCCCTCCCCTTCCTTATGGGTGTTCCCCTCCCAACCCTCCCACCATTGCCGCCCTCCCCCCATAGACTAGTTCACTGGGGGTTCAGTCTTAGCAGGACCCAGGGCTTCCCCTTCCACTGGTGCTCTTACTAGGATATTCATTGCTACCTATGGGGTCAGAGTCCAGGGTCAGTCCATGTATAGTCTTTAGGTAGTGGTTTATTCCCTGGAAGCTCTGGTTGCTTGGCATTGTTGTACTTTTGGGGTCTCGAGCCCCTTCAAGCTCTTCCAGTTCTTTCTCTGATTCCTTCAGTAGGGGACCTATTCTCAGTTCAGTGGTTTGCTGCTGGCATTCGCCTCTGTATTTGCTGTATTCTGGCTGTGTCTCTCAGGAGCGATCTACATCCGGCTCCTGTCGGTCTGCACTTCTTTGCTTCATCCATCTAGTCCAATTGGGTGGCTGTATATGTATGGGCCAAATGTGGGGCAGGCTCTGAATGGGTGTTCCTTCAGTCTCTGTTTTAATCTTTGCCTCTCCCTTCCCTGCCAAGGGTATTCTTTTTCCTCATTTAAAGAAGGAGTGAAGCATTCACATTTTGATCATCCGTCTTGAGTTTCGTTTGTTCTAGGGATCTAGGGTAATTCAAGCATTTGGGCTAATAGCCACTTATCAATGAGTGCATACCATGTATGTCTTTCTGTGATTGGGTTAGTTCACTCAGGATGATATTTTCCAGTTCCAACCATTTGCCTACGAATTTCATAAACTCGTTGTTTTTGATAGCTGAGTAGTATTCCATTGTGTAGATGTACCACATTTTCTGTATCCATTCCTCTGTTGAAGGGCATCTGGGTTCTTTCCATTTTCTGGCTATTATAAATAAGGCTGCGATGAACATAGTGGAGCACGTGTCTCTTTTATATGTTGAGGCATCTTTTGGGTATATGCCCAAGAGAGGTATAGCTGGATCCTCAGGCAGTTCAATGTCCAATTTTCTGAGGAACCTCCAGACTGATTTCCAGAATGGTTTTACCAGTCTGCAATCCCACCAACAATGGAGGAGTGTTCCTCTTTCTCCACAACCTCGCCAGCATCTGCTGTCACTTGAGTTTTTGATCTTAGCCAATCGCACTGGTGTGAGGTGAAATCTCAGGGTTGTTTTGATTTGCATTTCCCTTATGACTAAAGATGTTGAACATTTCTTTAGGTGTTTCTCAGCCATTCGGTATTCCTCAGCTGTGAATTCTTTGTTTAGCTCTGAACCCCATTTTTTAATAGGGTTATTTGTTTCCCTGCGGTCTAACTTCTTGAGTTCTTTGTATATTTTGGATATAAGGCCTCTATCTGTTGTAGGGTTGGTAAAGATCTTTTCCCAATCTGTTGGTTGCCGTTTTGTCCTAACCACAGTGTCCTTTGCCTTACAGAAGCTTTGCAGTTTTATGAGATCCCATTTGTCAATTCTTGATCTTAGAGCATAAGCCATTGGTGTTTTGTTCAGGAAATTTTTTCCAGTGCCCATGTGTTCCAGATGCTTCCCTAGTTTTTCTTCTATTAGTTTGAGTGTGTCTGGTTTGATGTGGAGGTCCTTGATCCACTTCGACTTAAGCTTTGTACAGGGTGATAAGCATGGATCGATCTGCATTCTTCTACATGTTGCCCTCCAGTTGAACCAGCACCATTTGCTGAAAATGCTATCTTTTTTCCATTGGATGGTTTTGGCTCCTTTGTCAAAAATCAAGTGACCATAGCTGTGTGGGTTCATTTCTGGGTCTTCAATTCTATTCCATTGGTCTATCTGTCTGTCTCTGTACCAATACCATGCAGTTTTTATCACTATTGCTCTGTAATACTGCTTGAGTTCAGGGATAGTGATTCCCCCTGAAGTCCTTTTATTGTTGAGGATAGCTTTAGCTATCCTGGGTTTTTTGTTATTCCAGATGAATTTGCAAATTGTTCTGTCTAACTCTTTGAAGAATTGGATTGGTATTTTGATGGGGATTGCATTGAATCTGTAGATTGCTTTTGGTAAAATGGCCATTTTTACTATATTAATCCTGCCAATCCATGAGCATGGGAGATCTTTCCATCTTCTGAGGTCTTCTTCAATTTCTTTCTTCAGTGTCTTGAAGTTCTTATTGTACAGATCTTTTACTTGCTTGGTTAAAGTCACACCTAGGTACTTTATATTATTTGGGTCTATAATGAAGGGTGTCGTTTCCCTAATTTCTTTCTCGGCTTGTTTCTCTTTTGTATAGAGGAAGGCAACTGATTTATTTGAGTTAATTTTATACCCAGCCACTTTGATGAAGTTGTTTATCAGCTTTAGTAGTTCTCTGGTGGAACTTTTGGGATCACTTAAATATACTATCATATCATCTGCAAATAGTGATATTTTGACCTCTTCTTTTCCGATCTGTATCCCTTTGATCTCCTTTTGTTGTCTGATTGCTCTGGCTAGAACTTCAAGAACTATATTGAATAAGTAGGGAGAGAGTGGGCAGCCTTGTCTAGTCCCTGATTTTAGTGGAATTGCTTCAAGTTTCTCTCCATTTAGTTTAATGTTAGCAACTGGTTTGCTGTATATGGCTTTTACTATGTTTAGGTATGGGCCTTGAATTCCTATTCTTTCCAGGACTTTTATCATGAAGAGGTGTTGAATTTTGTCAAATGCTTTCTCAGCATCTAATGAAATGATCATGTGGTTCTGTTCTTTCAGTTTGTTTATATAATGGATCACGTTGATGGTTTTCCGTATATTAAACCATCCCTGCATGCCTGGGATGAAGCCTACTTGATCATGGTGGATGATTGTTTTGATGTGCTCTTGAATTCGGTTTGCCAGAATTTTATTGAGTATTTTTGCGTCGATATTCATAAGGGAAATTGGTCTGAAGTTCTCTTTCTTTGTTGTGTCTTTGTGTGGTTTAGGTATAAGAGTAATTGTAGATTCGTAGAAGGAATTCGGTAGGGCTCCATCTGTTTCAATTTTGTGGAATAGTTTGGATAATATTGGTATGAGGTGTTCTATGAAGGTTTGATAGAATTCTGCACTAAACCCATCTGGACCTGGGCTCTTTTTGCTTGGGAGACATTAATGACTGCTTCTATTTCCTTAGGAGTTATGGGGTTGTTTAACTGGTTTATCTGTTCCTGATTTAACTTTGATACCTGGTATCTGTCTAGGAAATTGTCCATTTCCTGGAGATTTTCAAATTTTGTTGAATATAGGTTTTTATAGTAAGATCTGATGATTTTTTGAATTTCCTCTGAATCTGTAGTTATGTCTCCCTTTTCATTTCTGATTTTGTTAATTTGGACGCACTCTCTGTGTCCTCTCGTTAGTCTGGCTAAGGGTTTATCTATCTTGTTGATTTTCTCAAAGAACCAACTTTTGGTCCTGTTGATTCTTTCTATGGTCCTTTTTGTTTCTACTTGGTTGATTTCAGCTCTGAGTTTGATTATTTCCTGCCTTCTACTCCTCCTGGGTGTATTTGCTTCTTTTTGTTCTAGAGCTTTTAGGTGTGCTGTCAAGCTGCTGACATATGCTCTTTCCTGTTTCTTTCTGCAGGCACTCAGCGCTATGAGTTTTCCTCTTAGCACAGCTTTCATTGTGTCCCATAAGTTTGAGTATGTTGTATCTTCATTTTCATTAAATTCTAAAAAGTTTTTAATTTCTTTCTTTATTTCTTCCTTGACCAGGTTATCATTGAGTAGAGCATTGTTCAATTTCCACGTATATGTGGGCATTCTTCCCTTATTGTTATTGAAGACCAGTTTTAGGCCGTGGTGGTCCGATAGCACGCATGGGATTATTTCTATCTTTCTGTACCTGTTGAGGCCCGTTTTTTGACCGATTATATGGTCAATTTTGGAGAAAGTACCATGAGGAGCTGAGAAGAAGGTATATTCTTTTGCTTTAGGATAGAATGTTCTATAAATATCCGTTAAGTCCATTTGGCTCATGACTTTTCTTAGTCTGTCGACATCACTGTTTAATTTCTGATTCCATGATCTGTCCATTGATGAGAGTGGGGTGTTGAAATCTCCCACTATTATTGTGTGAGGTGCAATGTGTGTTTTGAGCTTTAGTAAGGTTTCTTTTACGTATGTAGGTGCCCTTGTATTTGGGGCATAGATATTTAGGATTGAGAGTTCATCTTGGTGGATTTTTCCTTTGATGAATATGAAGTGTCCTTCCTTATCTTTTTTGATGACTTTTAGTTGGCAATTGATTTTATTTGATATTAGAATGGCTAATCCAGCTTGCTTCTTCTGACCATTTGCTTGGAAAGTTGTTTTCCAGCCTTTCACTCTGAGGTAGTGTCTGTCTTTGTCTCTGAGGTGTGTTTCCTGTAGGCAGCAGAATGCAGGGTCCTCGTTGCGTATCCAGTTTGTTAATCTATGTCTTTTTATTGGGGAGTTGAGGCCATTGATATTGAGAGATATTAAGGAATAGTGATTATTGTTTCCCTTTATATTCATATTTGGATGTGAGGTTATGTTTGTGTGCTTTCATTCTCTTTGTTTTGTTGCCAAGACGATTAGTTTCTTGCTTCTTCTAGGGTATAGCTTGCCTCCTTATGTTGGGCTTTACCATTTATTATCCTTTGTAGTGCTGGATTTGTAGAAAGATATTGTGTAAATTTGGTTTTGTCATGGAATATCTTGGTTTCTCCATCAATGTTAATTGAGAGTTTTGCTGGATACAGTAACCTGGGCTGGCATTTGTGTTCTCTTAGGGTCTGTATGACATCAGTCCAGGATCTTCTGGCCTTCATAGTTTCTGGCGAGAAGTCTGGTGTGATTCTGATAGGTCTCCCTTTATATGTTACTTGACCTTTTTCCCTTACTGCTTTTAATATTCTTTCTTTATTTTGTGCGTTTGGTGTTTTGACAATTATGTGACGGGAGGTGTTTCTTTTCTGGTCCAATCTATTTGGAGTTCTGTAGGCTTCTTGTATGCCTATGGGTATCTCTTTTTTTAGGTTAGGGAAGTTTTCTTCTATGATTTTGTTGAAGATATTTACTGGTCCTTTGAGCTGGGAGTCTTCACTCTCTTCTATACCTATTATCCTTATGTTTGATCTTCTCATTGAGTCCTGGATTTCCTGTATGTTTTGGACCAGTAGCTTTTTCTGCTTTACATTATCTTTGACAGTTGAGTCAATGATTTCTATGGAATCTTCTGCTCCTGAGATTCTCTCTTCCATCTCTTGTATTCTGTTGGTGAAGCTTGTATCTACAGCTCCTTGTCTCTTCTTTTGGTTTTCTATATCCAGGGTTGTTTCCATGTGTTCTTTCTTGATTGCTTCTATTTCCATTTTTAATTCCTTCATCTGTTTGATTGTGTTTTCCTGGAATTCTTTCAGGGATTTTTGCCATTCCTCTCTGTAGGCTTCTACTTGTTTATTAATGATTTCCTGTGTTTCCCTAAGTGTGTTCATGTCTTTCTTGAAGTCCTCCAGCATCATGATCAAATATGATTTTGAAACTAGATCTTGCTTTTCTGGTGTGTTTGGATATTCCATGTTTGTTTTGGTGGGAGAATTGGGCTCCGAGGTTGGCATGCAGTCTTGGTTTCTGTTGCTTGGGTTCCTGCGCTTGCCTCTCGCCATCAGATTATCTCTAGTGTTACTTTGTTCTGCTATTTCTGACAGTGGCTAGACTGACCTATAAGCCTGTGTGTCAGGAGTGCTGTAGACCTGTCTTCCTCTCTTTCAGTCAGTTATGGGGACAGTGTGTTCTGCTTTCGGGCGTGTAGTTTTTCCTCTCTACAGGTCTTCAGCTGTTCCTGTGGGCCTGTGTCTTGAGTTCACCAGGCAGCTTTCTTGCAGCAGAAAATTTGGTCTTACCTGTGGTCCCGAGGCTCAGGTTCGCTCGTGGGGTGCTGCCCAGGGGCTCTCTGCAGCGGCAGCAACCAGGAAGACCTGTGCCACCCCTTCCGGGAGCTTCAGTGCACCAGGGTTCCAGATGGTCTTTGGCTTTTTCCTCTGGCGTCCGAGATGTGTGTGCAGGGAGCAGTCTCTTCTGGTTTCCCAGGCTTGTCTGCCTCTCTGAAGGTTTAGCTCTCCCTCCCACGGGATTTGGGTGCAGAGAACTGTTTATCCGGTCTGTTTCTTTCAGGTTCCGGAGGTGTCTCAGGCGCAGAAGTCCTGCCGCTCCTGGGCCCTCCCCCACGGGAGCCCAGAGGCCTTATACAGTTTCCTCTTGGGCCAGGGATGTGGGCAGGGGTGAGCAGTGTTGGTGGTCTCTTCTGCTCTGCAGCCTCAGGAGTGCCCACCTGACCAGGCGGTTGGGTCTCTCTCTCTCCGGGTCTGGGAGCAGAGAGCTGCTGCGGGCCGGGATCCGCGGGTGTGGGCGAGTGTGGCACTTCTATAGATACTTTTCTATTGGTATTATTGTAGCACAGGGCCTCAAAGTTGTGGTAAGGGAAAATTCAAATTATTTTAAATCTTGGAATAGAATTAAGGCAAAATTCATCCAGTTTTCCAGGTTTGTTTTAATATCATCAAGTGGAAGTAATTCACATGATGAGAGCAAACTAGTGCTACAAAAATATTTAACAATCTCATTTCTTTGTTGCTCTTTTAGATACTATGCTTAAGACTTTTGCCTCAAATAGCATCATAGGCCTGTCATTTATAGTCATTATTAGGTAGTGCATGGTTCTCTTATGTAAGTGTTTGAGACCTGTGGAATAATTCAATCTCCAAATACGATAGAAGATTAAAGTCCCTTTCTCCAACTTAAGTCAGGCGAGAGAATATACTTCTTTGTCAGTCACATTTTTATTTAGCTTTTCCAATTTGTAACTAAAGTTATATATACTTACTGGAGCAAGAGAAAGTAGTAGAAGTGATAAAATTACCCAGGCCCTTTCATGAAGAATTCTGCTCTGTTATCTAGCTTTATACTTTTCAGATAAGGGGCTACAATCCTAGAAAAGTGAGTCTGGATTCCACAGGGAATACCACCCACTGAAGATAATGCTCTGATCTTGGGATATAAGAGAGAAGAATATCTCTCAGCATCACTGCAGGTGCTAGGAAGAATATTCAAACCAAGTAAAGAAGGTTTACTTTAAGTCGAAATATTTATGTAATTTTGACTGAAATATGAATTTGTATAATAGGAAGAGGTTTAGAGACAGTAAAATTTACCATCTCTAGGTCTGAAGGAATGAAGAGAGAATTGTCAGTCCTATCCAGGAGACTGCCATATAGAAAATGTAAAATAAGAAAAAAACAATTTTTCTCACCAATCAACAGTTAGCCAACATAAAACTGTAATCAAAAGATATTATAACACCCATATGGTCCTGTTAAACTGTTTGGTCTTTATTGTCAATGAAATAGTAACAGAAAACAGTTACTATTTATGGTTGATTGGGAAAAGTGAAACAGAAAACCTGAAAATCCAATTTCCAATTCTTAGCATCCTCAGATGTATATTTTGTTCTATGTGGAACCAAAGTGCTAAGAGGAGTGCTAACTGGACCAGTTTGGGATTGTACTTATTCTTGAAGAGTAACTGGTTTGATAGTACTGAACCTACTGTGTGATGAACTGCATAGTGACCTTGTCTGCTGCTGATATGGAAGGCTCCTATTATTGAACACGTCATAAGAACTGATAGCACATCCCCCCCCCCAAAAGTACTATAGCCATTGCTTTTTCTGAAATGTAAATTCAGAACAAGAGAAATCCACTTTAGAAATTTTAAAAGCAAAACAATTTCCAAACAGGAGTTCAAGGGTCCATATTAATAAAATACATAGATAAAGATACACAATCGGCTTCAGAAGCAGATGCCTTGAAAATGAGGACATATTTTTCACTGAAAAATTAACTCACAAAACTGAGATGTTGTTCATTTTCTTGCAGAATTTAATCCCCATAGCCATTGCCTGAGGGACATATTGAAAAAATTCATAATTCTTGCCTTTTACCCTGAAATTTTTCATAGCATATGCAGAATGAGGCCTACAAATTACATTAAATTTGGACAAAGTACATTTTACAGATGGTCAGCAAACTGAAGAAAAACATGAACAAAATGTTGAATTATTTTCTCTAGAGCAAATTGCATAATATTGCTCTGTAAATTATCCATATTTTATGTTTCTGACTTGTCCTTATATCATCTAGTTAAAGTATTTGCTTACCTCCTGTCTTTGAGGAAAGCTACATAGCATCTTTTGAAAAACTAGTAGTAAGCTATTTAATGCTTTTCTGACAGTTCAGTGGAGACCGTGATCCCCTAACTTAACTTTCATTCATACTGTTTCCTAAAACTTACAAGTCTAGATTTACATGAGATATAGGACTCTGTGTGGAATATAAATATTGAGTAAAATTGATTCTCTGCTGGCTGGACAGATTTAATTAACAAACACACTCTGATTTCTAACTTTATTCATTGATGCTCATATATGCTCAATTGTCCAATCAACATTTCTCGAAAAGAATTTTTTAACTTTTTATTTTATTTTATTTTGAAAATAGATTTCTTTCATATACTATATCATGATGACAGTTTCTCCACTGTGCACTCCTCCCAGCTCCCCCCAACCTCTCATCACCCACAGATTACACTTCCCCCTGATTTTCATCTTTTGAAAAGAGCAGGCCTCCAAAAGACTACAACCAAATGGAACAAAACAAGACACAACAAGCCAGGGCAAAAGCTGGACATTGCAACCTAATAGAAGGAAATGAATCCCAAGAGAAGACTAACAAGTCAGAGACAGGTGCTTCCACTGTTATGAATTCCCCAAAATCCCAAGTTTGCAGCCATAAAATATATACACAGGGGATCTGATACAGACTCCTGTATGGTGCCTGTTTCCTTCTCTGTGAGGCAAGAGTGAGCCCTGATTGGTTGATTCATTCATTGGCCATGTTCACCTCGTGTCCTTTTTTCCCTCTGGCTCTCATGTTCATTTCTCACCATCTCCATTTTGAAAAGATCCTACAGAGACCACCAATTTAGACTTAATGTGTTGCTGTGGGTCTCTGAAACTCTTCCAATCTATTGCCAGGGTAACCTTCGCTGAGGACCTGCCAAGATACATATCTATGAATTATGTATCTTATTAGTGACACTTCTTTTAGGCCTGTTGTGTTTGTTTCTACCCTAGATCTCTGTGGTACACAGTCTTCCATTCTTTACCATTCAGGAAGTGTAGAACATTAGCTCCTTTTTTGTGGCATGGACCTCAAGGTACACCAAATATTGGTTGGCTACCACCACAAGTTCTGAACCACTACTGCCCCAGCACATGTGGCAGACAGGACAGACTTTAAGTAGAGAGTTTTGTGGGTTGGTTGGTGTATAGGTTTATATATATATATATATATATATATATATATATATATATATATATATATATATATATATATATATCCTACAGAGTACCTTCCCACCCCCAAAGACTAAAATTTAGGAATGAAGGTGCCATGCAGGGACCAGCTTGACCTCTCTATGTTCAATTGAACTATGTGGATGTTTTCCTCAGCAATGTAGAAAGTTTTTGGAGACAGACCCTATGTCTTGTTCACTAATATTCATTGCAGCTTTATTCATATTACCTACCCAGAGACTGGAAAAAACCTCAATGTGCCTCAAAGAATATATAATAAAAATGTCGTGCATTTTTAAAAAGTTATATAATGAAATTTTTAGGCAAATGGATGCAACTAGAAAGAAATATCTAGAGAGAGGTTACCCAGACACAGAAAGGCAAACATGGTATGAATTCATTTATACATGGATATTAGCAGTTCAGTAAATGATAATCAAGTTAAAATTCACAGACCCAGAGAGCTTAGGCCAAGAGGAAGAGACTGGGGTGGTGGTGCATGGATTCCCTGATAAAGGGGAAATAGAAAAAACTATTGCAGTTGCACAGGTAGCTGGTGAGAATGGGAACAAGAGGGATCACATGTGGGATAGAGGGATGGAATGGGAGAATTAGGAGGGCAGAATGGAAACTCAGGGTAGTTGAAACTTCCACTAATCTGTGAGGGTGTGGTTAGTGAGCACTTCTAGTACAGAAGGATATGGAGTCTCAGTTGGAAAGTTTTGTAGCCAGGCAAGGCTTCCAGTGGTGGGAATGGGTTGCATTTGTTTGATTTGTTGACTAAGGGGATTCCATGGGAGGTCTAAACAACCCAGGCTCATGCTAAGAAAAGGTTTTACTTTTCCTATTGAATAGTGTTGGGACATTTGTCTAAATTCAGTTCTGTACAAATCTATCAATTCATTTATCAAATTAAATCTCAAGCCATTAACTGATGGTTGAACTTATGTCTACATCATATGTGTGTTTTGTTATTAGTTTGGAATCATCAAAGTGTCAATGATTAAACTTTGCTTGTCTTTTAAGGTATTATTTGTGCTGCTCTGGGGACCATAAAATTGCATATGGCTTTCATTATCGGTTTGGGTATGTCTTACAACTATATGGATTGTTGGCTGTACATTCTTTGATTCTGTAAAACAATGAGGGAATGTTGAGTATAAATAGCAACAGGACCCATCTCTGTCTTTATTTTGTGGGTTCTTAGAATGTTATTTGTATTAGATTTTTACACACATCTAAGTATTTTTCCTAATGTATGACTTTTATTTGGGTGTTATGATTTGTTTATATATGTAAAGGTCATCATGTTTTAGATATTGGTACTATATATCATAATTATTCTGACCTTGTTTTTTTTTTTTAATTTTAACCTAGACAAATTTTTATTTGTTCTTGAACTGCTTGACTTCTTTAGGTCTTTTGAGAAACTGTATCTCATTCATGTAGCCACTAGAATTTTCCACTACAAAGAAGACTCATTACTTTCAGAAGAATTAATTGAACTCATCCAAGCTCATGTTACTGTCCTTTACAATATCATTTCTTCACGTAATATTTAACATTTCACACAATTCCATCTGCTTTGTCTAACTTCTGCTGCCTCTCTGATGTGAGAATCTCAAATGAGTAACCTTTAATACTGTCTATGATTTTCTTATTAGTGTTGCCAATGCTACATGTAAGATGTTTGTTCATAGAATAAACATAAAGATAAATTAACTATTTTACAAAATAATACAAATTTAAAGCAACCTTTCCAAATTATATTTGACAAAGGATACCTAGTAGTCTCAAAAGTTTGCAGGTATATGATATATATTCCATCAGAAATTATTTCTTATAAAAAAGACTAGCTTTATCTACTGATCCAGTTCATGACACAAACAAATTTTCTAAATACCATGATACTCAGGAAGATTACAAATTACTGGGTAGGTTGCCCATGTTCATATGAAGATTTTGTTATTTTATGTACTATCAATGTTTAATGCCTTCATTTAACCATCTGATTTCATATACATGCTGCAAAGCAATTGTGCAAAAGCAGATAAAAGTCTATTCGAGGCAAATAATAACCCTACTGTAACAAATGGGCCTCCTATTTAAAGGAGGCAGTGTGTGTGCATAAGTAGGGAATGACTATTTCACTGTAGTCAGTGACCTGATCTTCTAAAACAACTCTGTCTAAAACTTATGGAATGATCTAAATCCTGGAGTGGTAGTCAAATTGTTATTGCTAGGAATCACCACTTCCATTTTATTAAACTAAACCTTGGGCTAGAAAACACTATCAAGGGGTTGGGGATTTAGCTCAGTGGTAGAGCGCTTGCCTAGAAAACACTATCAATCACCCAGATCATATTCTTTTCAACAGATTATTGCTTCTAAAAATCCTGAATGACAGCGAGTGCCAGAAGAATGGCCTTGCTTTGCCGACATGCAACCACCCAAAGAAGTAACCGCCTGTCACACAGATGGCTAGCCTTTTTAGCATGCCATACAGAAACTGGGTGCTTAGATCTAGGGTCAGGGGTCACACTGCAAATAGTGGCTCAGAGAAAGTTCAGCCAGGAAAGTACAGGGGTATTTCTCACTAGGCTGAAGTCAAAGGCCATACAAAATGCACCGGTGAGTATGAAGCAGATGGATGGATCTGAGCTCTTGGTGGTCCTGATTTTGTCTGCTTAGGGTAACAGACAGAATCATTAGCTATCTGACCTTGGGCAACTTAATGAAGGACTAATTCAGATCCTTAGTCTCCAATCTATGCAATGAAGATTTTTTATTGTCTGTGTTCTCCAGTAGGTGACCCCTGGTCACTTTTGACTATTGAACAACTGAAAGGGAGTTTGTCTGAATTGACATAGGTTTACATGTAAAAGGAACACCAGGTTTAGCATATGCACAGTCTTTTCATTATGTTCATTATGTTGACTGTGGAATTTTTAAAATTGGATAAATGGTTTTATATGAAACAGGTTATTAATATTATTTGTAAATTTTCATTTTGTCTGTTAAATATGACTACTAACAAATTTAAAAGCAGAACAAAAAGTGGAAAGCATTATGATAGGAAGCCCTGAACTAATGAAAGGAAGTTCTTAAATTCATTCAGTAACTCTTCTCTGACCTTTAACAGTATATAAAAAACATAAATATTCATGTCCAAATAAGATCTACATATGTAAAGGTATCCATTCAGGTGGAGGTCAGAGGGTAAAATCAGATGTATTTACCAATCACTCTCCACATTTATCCACCTTTTTAAAAATTTATAATAAATACCTACATGACCCTGAGCATCACTGGGTATGCTGGACTGACTAGACAAAAAGCTATGAGAATCAGGCATGTACTTTCTTATCTGGACTCTTTCTGTGGAACTTCATTCTTGTACATCAAACATTTTGCCTAGTCATCTAACACCAGAGCCCCTATTCTGATCTTTTGAGTAAGGTTATATTTTATAAATTATTCCTACAGTTTGGTATCACTCACTCCGATTGCTCTGACATGTTTAGTAGAACTAAAACTAAGAATAACGGAAGAACGTGGATTAGGGTAAGGATAGTGTTAATGATGATTTTTAAACCAAGAACAGGTTGAAGTTGTAAAACCGGATCATGAAATTTGTGGCTTGAAGGAAGAGGTAGGGAAATCAAATTTAACCAGAGACTTGGATTATTATCTCCTAAGAAAGAAGAAAAAAGTTTTAAATCTGAAAGAAAAATCTAAAATAGGAATGATTCTTGGGCAAATGCACAGATGCATCAACACGGTGAACGATCCTGTCCAGCATCTTGATTTTACTATAATCGCATGAAAACAAATGCACACCTTTAATGTTTGTAGTTTGATGAGCTTGCCATGAGAATTTCATAAGTACAGTCAATATTTATCCAACATCTCTCAGAGTTTTCTTATAGCCTTTTATATAAATGTAAATTATATAAATGAATAGGTGCTATTATAGAATGGCCATACACACATATATTTTATCATATTTACCTCGAGTATTGAATTCTTATCCCTTGTCTACCTCACTCCTCTTGTAAATCCAGAATGTTTGCTTTTATACTTTCATACAAATTCTCTTCTTAAATTCCATTTATAATGAAAAACATAATAATTATCTGTGAATAGGACTTATTTAACACGATGATCTCCACTTTCATCTGTTTTCTTTCAAACAACAGAAATTTAATTTTCTTTTGGGTTGAAATATATTCCATTGTAGAATACATAAAATAGTTTTTATCCATGAGTCCATTTAGATTTATCAGTACTGATTCCATAACTGTGAGATAAGATTAATGCTACAGTTACTCTGAATGAATATGCAGCTTTATCTGGTGTACATTGGCATAGATTCCTATCTTAATTAGGGTCTTATTGCTGTGAACAGACTCCATGACCAGTGTAAGTTTTATAAAGGACCACATTTAATTGGGGCTGGCTTACACGTTCAAAGGTTCAGTCCATTGTCATCAACGCAGGGCCCTGGCAGCATCACAGCATCCAGTGAGGCATGGTCAAGGAGGAGCTGAGTTCTACATCTTCACCAGAAGGTAGCAAGGAACAGACTGAGCATGCCCAGGCAGCTAGGGGGAGGGTCTCCAAGCCCACCCCACAGTGACACATTTCCTCCAACAAGTCCACACCTTCTAATAGTGCCACTTCCTGGGCCAAGCATATGCAAACCATTCCAATTCCATTTTGTTCTTATCCAGAAATGGTATAACTGGATCATATACAAGTTTTATCATGAGTTCTGTAATATTTAATATTTCTACTACCAATGTATTAAGATTTCTTTTTCATATGATCTGTTCTAAAATTTTGTACATTTTTATTTATTTACTCACATTCTGAGTGGAGTAAGAAAGGATTCAAATTTAGTTTAGATGTACATTTTCATGGTGGTTAAAATGCTTAAAATATTCTTTGTTTTATTGGCCATCTGTTTGCTTTCTTTGAGGAACTGTGTGCTCATTTCATTTTTCTCCCCCAATTACTGATTAGGTTATTTGTTTCAGTAGTTTAATTTTTTTGAGTTTTTATGAATTCCAGATATTAGTCTTTTGATTATTGCTTACAGATTTTCTATACTATAGACTTTTTCTTTATTGAAGTTGACAGTCTTATAATTTTTTTCATTCTCCCATTCAATTCTTGTCTGTTGGTGTGGTGTGTGCATGTATGTGCATTTGTGAGAGATGTCTGAGTGTTAGCGCTCAGATACCAGGGCGTACACATACAGGCCAGAGGACAGCACTTGAGAATTACTTTCCTCCTTCCAATTTGTTAAAGCAGGATCTTTCTTTGTGTCTACCCCAATTTTTACTCCAGGTTGTCTGGCGTGTCAGTTTCAGACAAATTCTGCTGTCTGCACTTCCATCTCACTTTAACCTCTAAGAATACTGTGATTGCAGATATATGTCATGGTGTCCAATGTCTTATGTGGGTTCCAAAAACTAGATTTATGTTGTGAGCATTTTATAACCTAATACTTTATATATACATACATATATATATATATTTGTGTGTGTATGCATATATATTAGTTTTTTATTTTCAAAAAGGTTTTAACTTAATGTGACCTCTGTTTCTTTTTAATTTTCCTACCTTTCCTGAAATATTGGAATCATATCTAGAATCATATATTGATCCATAAGCAGATTTTAATACAGTTCCCTTATATATTTTTCTAGTACTTCCAACATTTAACATCTTATATTAATGTTTTCTACTCATTTTGAGATTATTTTGGTAGTTAATTTTTACCAGGACTAGAGACAGTTAAGTTGTTCTGCTCTTCTACAATTAAAAAGCTAACCTACCATCATTTGTTAAGAAAATGTTTTGAGGCTTTTAGTTCATTTTTCTTTTTTTTTCTTATTACTCAGAAAAAGAAGACTATAGCTGTATGGTCTTCTTCTTGATCTTCTATTTCATCCAAGTGGTTACGTGTATGATTTTGTATTAGTATTATTCTAGTTTTTTTTTACAATACTTCTCTAGGAAAATTTGCATTCTGATGTTTTGAATATTTTGTTATTACTACTCCTAGTTAAAACATTTTGGCTACCAAAGTCTTGGCAGTGTCATTTAAATATTAGACTTCTTTATTTTTCTGTGTCTGGTGTGTAATATCATTGGAGTTTCCATGGCAATTGCTTTAAATTTGCATATGGGGCCATTTTCCAGAATATTAACTGTACTAATTCACCTTGTGATGTCTTTAACTTCTTCAGTGGCTCGTAGATTTCACTATAGAGGGTTTGAAATTTTTGGTTAATAAGCACTGCACAGGTAGCTCTGTCTCGTCTCTCTGTGGAGTCCTAGTTATACCCTGCAAACATTATGTGACCTCCACTTGGTTACCCACCTGAGCATTTCCTCAGCACATGCATACAATCAACCGAAGTCCAAGGAGTCAGATAAATGCAGATCAACTATGCAATGTAAGACTGATCAACATAGGCATTTTGTTAGCAAAGAATCCTTCATTGCATGTCCATTCACATGCTTGCTTTAGCAGAACATCCTTTCTCCTGTGTTAGCTTCAGTGAAATATCCCTTCATCAGTCTGCCTTAGTATTTCACCTGTATTCCCTTCAGGAAAACCCTCCTTCATGTGTTTGCCCCAGAAAAACACCACCAAACACAACTGACTCCCCAAAGAACAAGTAAGATTCCACTTCAGGTTTGTTGTACAGGTTTTTTAAATAAGGAGTAAATATTTTATTGATTAGTATATCTAGAGCAAAAAATGAGATAAGTGGAGTTAAGGTAGTGAATTGAAAGCATGTTGTAGGTAGTTTATACTTATTTATTTGTTTACATTGAATTTTTCCTAGTATTCCCAGATTTTTATTATGAAAAGATGTTAAATTTTTGAAAATAATTTTCTAAATTTATTGATATATTATGTGAATTTCTGTCTGATTCCAATTTGGGGTTAATTTTTAAAATAAGATCCCTACTACTTACTAGTTTAGAAGTATACATTAAATATTGTTAAGTAAATAGATCATTTATAGAAAAATGCCTAAAGCTTATTCATGTCCCAGAATATGTTCATCTCACCCTATAATTATTCAATAACTGAATAATTAATTTTATTTTCCCGATATCTCATTCCCATGCTGACCTGCACTATAAATTCTACCTCTGCATTTTTCAAAAGTGTAGATAACTCATATATGTTGGCATTAGTGACTGTCATTTGGTTTCACTTTTCACACACTTTCTATATATGTTCAGCTATACTACTGTAAGTGGCAGGATTGATCTTACATATTTTTCGAAATTATAATATAATTACTGCCTTTTCTCCCATTCTACCCTTCCTGGGTTCTTCCTTCCCCATTATTTTCTTTAAACTTCATGATTTCTATATATGTACATATATTCCAAATATGTGAATCACCCTGCTCAAGCCCCATAAAATTATATTTATATATGATTTCTAGGCTGACTCCTAATAATTGGATTATCATTTAGGGCCTCTTCCCTGGGAAGACTATTTTTCCTACTCACAGCATTCCTGGTTTGCCTGCAGGTTTTGTTTAGGATTCAGGCCTTGCGAGCTTACCATCTGAGTTAGCATATCTACTGATGTATTCATTATCCACGTCTTATTTCATCAGACATGTTGCTGAGACATCACTGGTATAGTTTTTCAGGTATTTCTAGAAGACATACTCCCATAGCAAACTCCCTGTTCCTTTGGCTCTTACAATCTTTCCACCCTTTCTTCTGCAGTGATCTCTGAGCTTTATATTCAGTGATTGTGTTGGAGATAGATCATCTTGGACTGGACAGCACCATCATCTCTTTTTATCAGCATCTTGATTAATTGTTGTCTTCTGTAATTATCTCTATCATAGATAGGGCTTTACTGCTGTGAACAGACACCATGACAAAGAAAACTCTTGTAAGGACAACATTTAATTGGGGCTGGCTTACAGGTTCAGAGTCTCAGTCCATTATCATTAAGCCAGGAATATGGCAGGATCCAGGCAGGCATGGTGCAGGAGGAATGGAGAGTTCTACATCTTCATCTGAAGGCTGCTTGGCTTTTCTACTTATTTCCAGGCAGCTAAGACAAGGGTATTAAAGACCACACCCACAAAACTACACTTACTCCAACAAGGCCACTCCTCCCAACAGTGTTACTCACTGGGCCAAGCAAATATAACTCATCACAGTCTCAGTTTGTTACAGCCCCCCAAAATAGTTTCTTTAATAAGGTATGTGCTGACTATTTTTATGTCAACTTTATCTAAGTTAGGGTAAATTAGGAATAAGTGATCTTTGAGAAATTGCCTCAGAAATTGGCCTGTAGTCAAAACTGTAGACCATTTTCTTGATTGACTATGGGTGTGCAAAGGCAAAAACCCATTGGGGACAGTGACACTGTTAGGCAGGTGGTCCTGAATGCTACAAGAAAACAAAGTTAGTAAGCTGAGAGCATCAAGCAATTTTTCCGTGGCCTCTGCTTCAGTTTAGCTCTTCAAATACCCACATGAGTTTTTACTCTGACTTCCTTCCATGATAGCGTATCCTGAAAATTATGAGCTGAAATAAACATTTTTCTACTCAAGTTATTTTTGCTGATGGTGTTTTATCACAGCAACAAAAACCCTAAGGTTGAATTTGGCACTAGGCTTATAGGATATCATGGTGACTGACTTGACCATATGTTTTTCAGAGCTTTCTTTTAACATTTGAACAATGGGCTGAAAAATGCATTGAGTGCTTAGAAATCAGTGGCTGTACCATGAAAGCTTCAAGGGCTACAGTGATAATAAAAATGCAAATAATGACAACATGTTTTGTGATGTTTCAGAGGAACATTTGAAAGTCTCTAATAGAGCAATTCAATATTTGAATTAAAATTCTATGTTTCTGGTGAGCTGGAGCTGAAGAAACAGTTGTGATTAAGAGAGACCATTGTGATTGGGAGAAAATCTGAAAAGTGACTTCTGGGATATCACACAGAAGCTATGATCCAGTGGAAGACAAGGCTGTACCCCCCTGCTGACAATTTAATTGTATAAAGTGTAAGTTTTGCAATTGGAATGAGCTTTAAAGTCTTAGGTGGAGGTTTGGAGAAAGAGTAGCTGAGGTTTGACACCATAAGAGGTCATCAGGAGAAGTCACTGGTGACTGTAACCTTAGTTGAACTGGAATTCCCATATTGAAGGGGTCACAAAGTGATTGAGATATGGCACTCTGTGAAAGGATCAAAAATCCCTGAAGAGAGATCAGAAGAGAGTCCTGGTGGAAGTTAAGACCATTTGAAGTGAAGACTCATGAATTTTCTAAATGTCAGTACAACAGTGTGAACACTAAAGACAATTATGAACTGTAGAGTGCAGCTAGAGTGATGTTAGGAGATAACCTGCATGAGTTATGTATACCAAACCTTGGAGAGCTACACTGATGGTGCCTTTTGGGAACATAGGAACATTGGTATTTTCCAGATGTCAAACACAAACCTTTTACACTGCTGGACTTTAGTTTTGATTTGATTTGAATGTGCCTATGACTAGGTTCCTTCCTACTTGGTATAAGGAAGTATTTAATTATTAAAAAGTATAGTACAAAAGTATAAAGTTATGAGACTGTATATTTTAGAAAAAAATGTAATTTTGAAAAGACTTGACAATTTAAAGGGAGACCATATTTTTTAGTATTTGAATTATGAATTTTTGAGAACTAGTTATATCTTATGCAAAACTTCTCTAGCATTTTACATTCCGAACAACAAATTGGAAGCATTTTAGCTCCTTTATAACTGTAGAATTTTTTGATAGAAAAAATTTGAAATGTGAATAATGATATGTTACAATATTATCAATTTTTGTTAAATTGAGGATGTTCAGCATTTGAAGACATAGTGGAACAAAATAAGGTGTCCCAAAAAAGACATCCATCTATAGTAAATTAATCTATGATAAAAGGATAAAAATAAACAATGAAGAAACGATAGTTTCTTCATGACATCTTATTCAGTAAACCATGCAAAACCTGAAGAAAAGAGCTCAGCATGGTACCTTATGTCTATAATCTTAGCACTTAAGATGGAAAAAAGCCTCACTATGAAGTTGAAGCCATCCTGAACTACACAGTAAATTTCATGATAGCCTGCTCTATAGAGAGAAAAGATGCCTCAAAAATCTAAAATAAACAACTGAAACCTGTAGTTTATAAAATATACAAAAAACAAAGAAAATATTTCATAGACTTTAACACTTGAATTTTTAATTTGCCTAATACACAAGAAGGTAAAAGACATTTGGCATTGTTTTATTCATAATTATTTGAATGCAGTGCCAAAATCACAGGCAACAAAAGCAAAAATATACAAAAGGAATAATACCAAATTCAAAGCTTCTGCATAAAAAGAACTACATAATATTAAAGCAATTCAAAGGACAAGAGATTATTATTTGTAAACTATACATTTCATGAGGGAATAATTTTGCAAAGGAAATTAAGAATTCCTGCAGCCAAATTGCAAAACAGGGAAACAAAAAACAAAAACCAGAACATGATTTCAAAATTGGGGTAATACTCAGGATAGACAATTTTTTGCAAAAAGAATATGCATGTAAATGGTCATTTACAGCACTGAGCAAGTGGGTCTTTGACTTGTACATGTTTTAGGGGCTCTTTTCTTCCTCTTGGGTTGCTATGTCCAACTTTAGTATGAGAGTTTTTGTTTCTTCGTATTATATCTTATTTTTCATGTTCGGTTATTACCTATTAGAAGCCTGATCTTTTCTAATGATAGACAAAAGGGGAGTGGATCTGTAGGGGAGGGAATATTGAGAGGAAATGGTAGTAAAGAAAGAGAAAACTATGATTAGGATATATTGTATGTTAAAAGAATCTATAATTGATAAAAGGAAAATTGATCATTTGTCACATTCTACTACCAGATACTTTTTCTTTTTTGGAGCAAATATTCTCTTAGGATAACTGGAGTTTTTCTCTGCCTTGCCAGCCAGCATTTGCTTTGTCTGCCTTCTGCTCCCTGCATATTGCACTGAACTGCTTTGGACATTTCCCCTTTCTGAAAACTGTCTAATAATGGGTTTATGATACTGCATTGCTACTGATACATATCACACTGTGTATGCAAAGTTTAGTACACACATTACCCAGTTCATTGGGTATCTTGGCACTGGAGTTATGGGTGGTTGTAAGTGCAGAAAATTAACTTGGGTTCTCTGTAAAAGCAATAAGTGTTCTTAGTTATTGAGTATAATTCTATATTTATTCTCTTTTTAAAAGATTCAATTTACATCCCAATTATGGACCCCTCCATCTTCTCCTCCCAGTCCCACTGTTACAAATACGTCCTACCATTACCCCCATCTACTTCTCAGAGAAAGGCAAGACCCGCCTTGTTTAACTCCCCAACCTGGGACATTTAGTCATAATAGGCCTGTAAAAGCATTCTCTCCCACTGAAGCTCAATTAGTTAAGAGAAGGGGAGGGAGTCAGAGACAGTCTCAGATACCAAGTGTTAGGGAACACACATGAAGATCAAGTTGCACAACTGCTACAGATGTGTAAGGGGCCGAGGTACTGACTCTGCATGCTTTTTGGTTGGTGGTTCAGTTATGTGAGCCTTCCCTATTTACATTTCTTAATGTGTTGAAATTTGCAAAGTAGCTCCTATGACAAGATCTGAGTATTCATAACTCAAATTCATTTTGTTGGCTACCTTTCATTGGAAAAATAAATTTATTGAGAATCTCACATATTTTTATTCCGATTTCCATTTTGTATACATCTAAAATGACTGTAGCCTATCTACATTGTATCAATTAGGTATTTACATTCAGGTGAAATTATCAAATAGCTATGCCCAGGTGAGCAAAAATATTTTAGTGTCTCACTTTCTGAATGCAGGTTACCTAACTTTGGAAATAAGTCCCTGATCTACTTGGACTTGTGGTTTGTACAAAGAGATAAGAGTGAAAGGATTTACATTCTTCTACATGCTGACCTCAAGTTGAACCAGCACCATTTCTTGAAAATGCTGTCTTTTTTAGCTCCTTTGTCAAAAAGTCAAGTGATCATAGGCATGTGGTTCATTTCTGGCTCTTCAATCCTATTTCATTGATCTACCTGCCTGTGTCTGCACCAATACCACAGTTTTTATGACTATTTCTCTGTAATACAGCTTGAGGTCAGGGATGGTGATTCCTCTAGAAGTCCGTTTATTGTTGAGGCTAGTTTTCACTATCTTTGGATTTTTGTTATTCCAAATGAATTTGAAAATTGCTCTTTCTAACTCTATGAAGAATTGGGTTGGAATTTTGATGGGATTTGCTTGAATCTGGAGAATGTTTTTTGGCAAGATGGCCATTTTTCCTATAATAATCTTCCCAGTCTATGAGCATGTAATATCCTTCCATCTTCTGAGTTCTTCAAGTTCTTCCTTCAGGTACTTGAAGATTTTGTCATACACATCTTCCACTTGCTTGGTTAGAATCACACCGAGGTATTTTATGTCATTTGTGACTATTGTGAAGGGTGTCATTTCCTTAATGTCTTTCTCAGCCTGTTAAGCACTTGAGTAGAGGAAGGCTACTGACTTGTTTGAGTTAATTTTATACACAGCCACTTTGCTAAGTTACTTATCATGTTTAGAATTTCTCTGATGAAATTTTTAAGATCATTTAAGTATACTAATATATCATGTGCAAGTAATGATGTTTTGACTTCTTCCTTTCCAATTTGTATCTCCTTGACCTCCTTTTGTTGTCTAATTACTCTGGCTAAGACTTCCAGTACTATATTGAGTAGGTATGGAGAGCTTGGGCAGCCTTGTCTAGTCCCTGATATTAGTGGGGTTGCTTCAAGTTTCAAGTTTCTCACCATTTAGTTTGATGCTGGTTACTGGTTAGTAGTATATTGCTTTTAATATGTAGGTATGGGCCTTGAATTTCTGATCTTTCCATTACTTTTACCATGAAAGTGTGTTGACTTTTGTCAAGTACTTTCTCCCCATCTAAAGAAATGATCACATTTTTTTGGGGGGGGTTGGTTTATATAGTGGATTATGTTGATAGATTTCCTTATATTGAATTATCTTTACATCCCAGGGATGAAGCATACTTGATCATGGTGAATGATTGTTTTGATGTGTTCTTCAGTTCTGTTTGCAAGAACTTTATTATTCAATCGATATTCATGAGGAAAATTGGTAAAAAGTTCTCTTTTTTTGTAGTGTCTTTGTCTACTTTAGGTATAAGCATAATTGTGGCTTCAAGGGATGAAGTACATAGTGTTCCATCTGTTTCTATTTTGTTAAATAGTTTGAAAACTATTGGTATTAGGTCTTCTTTAAAGATCTGATGAAATTCTGCATTAAATCCATCTGCCCCTGGGATTTTTTTGGTTGGGAGACTTTTAATGACTGATTCTATTTCTTTAGGGTTTATGGGACTGTTGAGAAGGTTTATGTTATCCTGATTTTATTTTGGTACATGATGTCTGTCTAGAATATTTTCCATTTCATCCAGATTTTCCAGTTTTGTTGAGTATAGGCTGTTGTTGTAGGATCTGATTTTTTTATTAAATTTCCGCAGTCTCTGTTTTGATTTCTGATTTGTTAATTTGGATACTGTCCCTGTGTCCTCTGTGTAGTCCGGCTAAGGATTTACCTATCTTGTTGATTTCCTCAAAGAACCAGCCTCTGGTGTTTTTGATTCTTTGAATAGTTCTTTTTATTTCTACATGGTTGATTTCACCCCTGGGTTTTATTTTTTTCTGCCCTCTATTCCACTTGGGTCAAATTACTTCTTTTTGTTCTAGAACTTTCAGGTCTGCTGTCAAGCTGCTAGAGCATGCTCTTTCCAGTGTACTTTTCGAGGCACCCGGAGCTATAACTTTTCCTCTTA
Source organism: Rattus norvegicus (assembly GCF_021556685.1). NCBI lineage: Eukaryota > Metazoa > Chordata > Mammalia > Rodentia > Muridae > Rattus > Rattus norvegicus. The sequence continues at coordinate 150,685,935 of NC_141554.1, forward strand.
GCACTGCTTTCATTGTGCCCCATACGTTTGGGCATGTTGTGCCTTTACTTTCATTAAATTCTAAAATGTCTTTAATTTCTTTCTTTATTTTTCCTTGACCAAGTTATCATTGAGTAGAGCTCAGTAGATCTTCCGTGTGTATGCGGGCTTTCTCTCTCTTTTTGTTATTGAAGACCAGCCTTATTTCCTGGTGATCTGATAGGATGCATGGGATCATTTCAATATTCTTCTATCTGTTGTGGCTCGTGTTGTTACCAATTATATGATCAGTTTTGGAGGAGGTGCCATGAGTTGCTGAGAGGTATATTCTTTTGTTTTAGGATAGAATGTTCTATAGATACCTGTTAATTTGATTGATTCATAACTTCTGTTAGTTTCACTATGTCTCTGTTTAGTTTCTGTTTTCATGATCTTTGTCCATTAATGACAGTGAGGAGTTGATGTCTCCCACTCTGAGGTGTGCATTGTGTGCTTTGAGCTTTAGTAAAGTTGCTTTTATAAATCTGGGTATCCTTGCATTTGGAGCATAGATGTTGAGAATTGTGCGTTCATCTTGGTAGATTTTTCCTTTGAAGGGTATGAAATGTCCTTCCTTAACTTTTTGACAACTTTGTTTGAAAGTTAATTTTATTTGATAATTGAATGGCTACTCCCGCTTGTTTCTTGAGATAATTTGCTTGGAAAAAAATGTTCCAGCCCTTGTCTCTGAGGTAGCATCACTGAGGTGTGTTTCCTGTATGCAGCAAAATTCTGGGTCCTGTTTATGTATCCAGTTAGTTAGTCTATGTCTTTAAATTGGGGAATTGAGTCCATTGATGTCAAAAGATATTAAGGAACAGTGATTGTTGCTTCCTGTATTTTGTTTGTTGCTGTTATAGGTGCAATTATGTGTGTGTAGTGAGCCTTGATGACATGGCACAGGGAAAGTTTTCTTTTTTTATTACTTTTTTTATTGACTTAAGTATTTCTTATTTACATTTCGAGTGTTATTCCCTTTCCCATTTTCCAGGCCAACATCCCCCTAACCCCTCCCCCTCCCCTTCTTTATGGGTGTTCCCCTCCCCATCCTCCCCCATTGCCGCCCTCCCCCCAACAATCACGTTCACTGGGGGTTCAGTCTTAGCAGGACCAAGGGCTTCCCCTTCCACTGGTGATCTTACTAGGATATTCATTGCTACCTATGAGGTCAGAGTCCAGGGTCAGTCTATGTATAGTCTTTAGGTAGTGGCTTAGTCCCTGGAAGCTCTGGTTGCTTGGCATTGTTGTTCATATGGGGTCTCGAGCTCCTTCAAGCTCTTCCAGTTCTTTCTCTGATTCCTTCAACCGGGGTCCCGTTCTCAGTTCAGTGGTTTGCTGCTGGCATTCGCCTCTGTATTTGCTGTATTCTGGCTGTGTCTCTCAGGAGCGATCTACATCCGGCTCCTGTCAGTCTGCACTTCTTTGCTTCATCCATCTTGTCTAATTGGGTGGCTGTATATGTATGGGCCACATGTGGGGCAGGCTCTGAATGTGTGTTCCTTCTGTCTCTGTTTTAATCTTTGCCTCTCTATTCCCTGCCAAGGGTATTTTTGTTGCCCTTTTAAAGAGGGAGTGAAGCATTCACATTTTGATCATCTGTCTTGAGTTTCATGTGTTCTATGCATCTAGGGTAATTCAAGCATTTGGGCTAATAGCCACTTATCAATGAGTGCATACCATGTGTGTTTTTCTGTGATTGGGTTACCACACTCAAGATGATATTTTCCAGTTCCAACCATTTGACTATGAGTTTCATTAAGGCATTGTTTTTGATAGCTGAGTAATGAAAGTTTTCTTGAACAGAATACGCTCTAAGATGAACAATAGACAAATAGGACCTCATAAAATTACAAAGCTTCTGTAAGGCAAAGGATACTGTCAATAAGACAGAATAACAAACAACAGATTGAGCAAAGATCTTTACCAATCCTACATCCAATAGAGGTCTAATATCAAATATTTGTATATATATACATATATATATACATATATATATATATATATATATATATATATATATATATATATATATATATATATACACAACCTCAAGAAAATAGACTCCAGGGAACCAAATGATGCTATTAACAATGGGGTACAGAGATAAACATAGAATTCTCAACTTAGGAAACTCAAATGACTGAGAACCACATAAAGAAAATTTCAACACCCTTAATCATCATCGAAATGCAAATCAAAAGGACCATGAGTTTCTACCTCACAACAGTCAGAATGGCTAAGAACAAAAACTCAAGTGACAGCAGATGCTGGCAAGGATGTGGAGAACGAGGAACACTCCTCCACTGCTGGTGGGATTACAAGCTGGTATGACCACTGTGGAAATCAGTCTGGCAGTTCCCCAGAAAACTGAACAGTGTACTACATGAGAATCTAGCTATACCATTCCTGGGCATATACCCAAATGATGCTTCAATATATAACAAGGACACATGCACTACTATGGTCATAGTGGCCTTTTTTATAATATTCAGAAGCTGGAAATAACCCAGATGTCCTTCAACAGAGGAACTGAACAGAAAATATGGTGCATTTATATAATAGAGTACTATTCTACTATTAAAAACAATGACTACATGAAATTCTTATGCAAATGGATAGAACTAGAAAGTATCCAGAATGAGGTAACCTAATCACAAAAATACACACATGGTATGCACTCACTGATAAGTGGATATTATTCCAAAAGCTCAAATTTCCCAAGATGCAATCCACAGAGCACAGGAAGCTCAAGTAGAAGAATGAGTAAAATTTGGATGCTTTTATTCCTTCTTAAATAGGGGAACAAAAATATCCATAGGAGAGGATATGGAGGCAAAGTTTAGAGCAGAGACTGAAGGATATATATATATATATATATATATATATATATATATATATATATATATATATATATATATACAGTCACCAAACCTAGATAAGATTGATGAAGCTAAAAAGTGCATGCTGACAGGGACCAGATATAAATCTTTCCTGAGAGACACAACCAAGCATGTGAATGCTAGCAGTAAACCACTGAACTGAGAATGGGACCCCCTTTTGGTGAATTAGAGGAAGGATTGAAAGAGCTGACGGGGCTTGCAACCCCATAAGAACAACAATGTAAACCAATCAGAGCTTCCAGGGACTAAACCACTACCAAAATACTATACATGGATTGACCCAGGGCTCCAACTGCATGTGTAGCAGACAATAGTCTTATTGGGGCACCAGTGGAAGGCAAAGCCCTTGGTCCTGCCAAGGTTGAGCTCCCAGTGCAGGGGAATTTAGTGATGGCAGTAAAAGGAGTTGGATGACAGGGGAATAGGCTTATAGGGAGAGGGAGAGGATAGGGGGCTTATGGACAGGGAACTGGGAAAGGGAATAACATTTAAATATAAATAAGGAAATATATCTAATAAAGTAAAGTAGGTTATAAAAAATTTATGCCTATACATCTTTCCACTAACCCAGCCATATGGAGAATACTAGAAAGAAAACTCCAACCTAGTGATGCTAACTATACTCAAGAAAACACATAAAATAAATAATTTAAAACCCGTTGAAAAAAAAGAAGCCTTACACCCTCACAAAAAGGGTTTATATTCTCTCAAACTTATTCTTCATCTATAGACATGATACTTCGTTCTACCAAGTAATATAGTGTTATCGTATTTGTTTTCAAAACAAATAGCATATGAACCTGAGGAAGTACCTACTGCTGTTTAGTATCTGGTTTCAAATATTTTACATGTGATTCTGATCTGTAACAGGTTGTTCCTCTGCCACAGTTACTATGCTCATCGCATTCAGGTATAAGCCCTCTTCATCCCCACTATCCTAGGCTCTTCAAGAAGACTTTCTTTTTTATTCTGAACACCTTTTGAATCATGGGAGAAACTAAAAACCAAAGCAAACACTATAATGATTTAAATGTTTGCCTCAACCTCACTCCAGATCAGGATGATACCATTCAGAGAACAATTGATTCTAAGAGAAAAAAGAAGCATAGAATAAACTGATCTAATCTTCATTGCTAATTTTTTATTGACATCAGAATGCCAGCCATTTTCCTTGGATGCCACATTCAAGACTCAAGATTTATCTCTACTGTAATTCTCCTTCTCACCCTCTGTCACCATAGTCGTCATAGTCATTAGCATCCTCCTCCTCTCCCACCCCTTCTTCTTTAATAGCCTAAGACCAGGAGATATGGGGCCTTTTAGAGTTTTCTATTTCTTTTACATTGCAGTTTTGCTTGTTCTCTCTAGAAAGTATAAAATCTTTCAATCTATTTACTGAGGCATTAATCTCCCAAAAAGTACTCAATGAATAGACAGCATTCAATGAATTATTTTGTAATAAAATTATCATATTCTATTTACTTCCTTATTTTAATTATTAAAATTTGAATTAAAATGTTTATTTTCTACTTATAGATTTACAATATTTGTTTTCTCTTCCAGAAATCTTAATGATTTTGTGTTCTAAGGTGACAATGAAGAAAGTAATAACATAGCATAAAGTATTCACTACACCAACTGTTTGAGTACTGTTGCATCTGAGGGTGCAGGACATTGAGTTAACCACAGACTGGAGTCTGTGTGATTTTGCTCATGAGAACTGATTGATTACACATAATTTTCCTTTACTCTGCTTTTCTCAGGCCAAATTGATATTGAACATCAACCATGTTTGAAATATTTATGCTCTGGAGATAAAAAGACACTACAAATCATGGTTGTTTGGGGGGAATTGAGAGTTAGTCATTAAATATTTATCAGTATATCATACTGTTCTAGGCACATAATAAAACCAAGTTTAAATAGAGATGATATCAATAACTTATATGTAAAATGGCTGTCACTCATGTGGTCAGTCATGTAGAGTAGAGGTCAGATAGCCAACAAAATACCAGGAATTCCTTTGTTACCTATAAATCCTACATACAAGTCTCATTGTCCCTGATAATCTAGAAAGTGTATTAGCAAAGTCGACACATATTCTGAATCTCTGCAAAATACTATATAGTATGTAATAGTGTTAATCATGTAGTCACAGAAATGTGCATTAAACAAAACTTCTGATACCTGTTAAAATGATAAGGTTGATTTTGTTTGTGAACAGTCATTGTAGGATAAAGGGGTGGGAAACTGACACTACATTGAGATCTGGAAGAGTCTGATAAAGCACAACTTCTAATACAACAATGAGGATAGTCATTAACATGCAGAAGTCATAGAGTGGGTTTATTTAAAAAATGTATATGTTCCGTTATTTATATATTCTTATGACAGTTTCACTACCATCCTCTCCTCCCAGTCCCCTCCATTTCCCCTCTCACCCCCCATCCACTCTTTTATCATTTCTCTTTGGGAAAGGGTTAATATCAGGGATATTATCCACCAGAGACTTATCAAGTTGCAGTAAGATTAGGTGCCTCCTCAATATTGAGGCTAGATTAGGCAACTAGGAGGAAAAGGGTTCCAAAAAGCATGCAAAAACATGATAGACAGCCCCTGCTGCCACTGTTATACATCCAAGAAGACTGAGCTACCCAACTATAACATATGTGCAGAGAATGTAGGTCAGTCCCATGCTGGTTCCCTGGTTGTAGGGTCAGTCTGTGAGTCTCTATGGACCTGTACTGTTTGATTTTGTGGGTTTCTTATGGTGTCCTTGACCCTCTGGCTCCTATAATTCTTTCTTCCATTTTCCATGGGATTACCCAGCTACTAATGTTTAGCTATGGATCCTGAATATGTTTCTATCAGTTGTGACATGACATGAAGACTCTCAGATGACAATTATGCTAGGCAACAATCTATTAGTATAGCAGAATATCATTTGGAATTATTTCTTATCCTAGGTCTCTGGGTTACCAGCATTGGAGTCCTGATCCTCCAGGCAGTATCAGGGGTGAGCTACCTCTCCTGTTATGGGTTTTAAGCTGAATGAGTTATTAGTTGGCAAGTCCCATAATTTGGGTGCTGCCTTTACCCCAGCACATCTTGTAGGCTGGACAAAATGTAGTTCAAAGGTTTTGTGGCTTGGTTGCTGCCCCAATCACTCAACTGAAAGACTTGATTGGTTACAGGAAATGAACAGTTTGAGCTCAGTGTCTTCCATTTCTAGTACTCATAACCAGAGTCACTGTCTTAAATTTTTGTGGGTTTCCATTGCACTGAGTTTCTATATTGTCCCAGAGATGCCCACTCATTTCAGAGGATCCATGATCCTCTTCCCACCTGTTACAGTAGCAACCCACCTCCACACACACCCTGTCCACTTGAAATGACTGTTTTATTTCCTCTTCACAGGAAGATTTGTTTCTACACACACACACACACACACACACACACACACACACACACACACACACACGAAAGCACACATGCATGCATTCAGGTACACAAGCATTCCTTGTTACTTAGCTTCTATGAGTCTGTGGACTGCAGCATTTTTACTTTTTATTTTACAGCTAATATCTACTTTTAAGTGCATACACACCATCTTTGTCTTCCTGGGATTAAGTTACTTCCCTCAGTATGACCTCTTTTTCTCTAGCTCCATCAATTTCCTTGCAATTTTATTATGTTATTTTTTAATAGCTGAGTAATAGTCCATTATGTAAATGGACCATATCTTCTTTATCCATTTTTAATTGAGATATGTATAAATATTTTCCAGGTTCTATTATGAATAGCTTTGCTGTGAACTTAGTTGATCAAGTGTCATTGCTGTATGGTGGAATAACTTTTGGGGCTATATCAAGGAATTGGTGCTTGGGTCTTGAAATAAATAAACTCCCAATTTTCTGACAGATAAAAGATGGAATCTAGGAGTCATTTTGATTTGTACTTCCCTGATGGCTATAGATGTTGAATACTTGTTTCAGTAATTCTCAGCCATTTGAGATTTCTCTGTTTAGATCTCTACTCCGTGTTATAATTGGATTATTTGGTTTATAAATGTCTAGTTTCTTGAGTTCTTAATATATCTTGAAAATTTATATGTTTTGACAGCTCTCTGTCAGCTATGGGGTTGGTAAAAAATCTCTTTGCATTCTATAGGCTGCTGTTTTGTCCTATTGACAATGTCCTTTGCCTTACAGGAGTGTTTTAGTTTCAGGAGGTCCCATTTATTAATTGTCGATCTCAGAGCCTCCATAGTTAATGATCTATCCAGGAAGTTGCCCCTTGTACCAATGCATTCAAGGCTATTCCCCACTTTCTGTTCTATTAGATTTAGTATATCTGGTTTTAAGTTGAGGTCTTTCATCCACTTGGACTTGAGTTTTTTGTAGGGTGATAGATATGGATCTATTTACATTCTTCTACATGGTGACATCAAGTTAGACCAGCATCATTTATTGAAAATGCTTTCTTTTTCCATTGTATAATTTTAGATTATTTGTCAAAAATCAAGTATCCCTCGGTGTCTAGATTTGTGTCTGGATCTTCATCTCAATTTCATTCCTCAACCTGACTGTTTGCACGACAATAACAAACAGTTTTTATTAGTGATTCTCTATAGTACAGCTTGAAGTCAAGGATAATAATACCTCTGGAGTTCTGGTTCTGTTGTGCGTTAACTGAATTCTAGGAAGTATTTAATTTTTTTATTACTTCTTTGACTCAATGGTTACTCAGAAAAGAGTTCTTCATTTTTTATGGGTTTGTAGACTTTCTGTTGTTTCTGTTGTTGAAATCCATGTCTACTCAGGAGTGTTCTTCTACAGGGGCTAATTTCAATTTTCTTTCATCTGTTGAAACTTCCTTTGTGACCAATATATTTTGGAGAATTTATTTGAGGAGCTAAGAATAAGTTATACTCTTTTGTGTTTGCATGAAATCTTCTGTAAATATATGTTAGGTCCATTTGAGTCATAACATTGATTAGTTTGATTATTTATCAGTTTAGATTTACTCTGGATTACCTGTCCATTGGTGTTGAAGTCTACCACTATTAATATGTAGTGTTAGATGTGTGATTTAAGCTTTAGTCATGTTTCTTTGACTAATGTGGGTGTCCTTGTTCAGAATTCAGAAGTCATCTTTGTCGATTTTTTTCTTGATGACTATTAAGTATCCTTCCTGTTTCTTTCAATTACTTTTGGTTGAAAGTCTATTTTATTCGATATTAAAATGACTACTCCAGCTTGATTCTTGGGTACATTTACTTGGAAAATGTTTTCCTAGCCCTTTATTTTGAGGACATGTCTATCTTTGTTGTTGAGGTCTATTTTTGTATGCAGCAGAAGGACAGATATTGCCTGCATTTCCACTCTCTTAGCCTGTGTCTTTTACTGAGTATTGATTCCATGGATATTGAGAGAGATAAATGACCAATTAATGTTACTGTTATTGTGATGTGGGTGGTGGTTATAGTGTGTGTGTGTGTGTGTGTGTGTGTGTGTGTGTGTGTATTTTGCTAATGTTGATGTGAAATTACTAATTTCATTTATTTTTATGGATATAGTATTACAGTGTATCTGGCATTAAAGTTTTTCTTCTAATATCTTCTCTAAGACAGTATTTGTGGATAGATATTGTTTAAGTTTGGTTTTGTCATGGGATGTCTTGTCCATCTATGATGATTGAAAGGTTTGCTGAGTGTAGTAGTCAGGACTGGATTCTGTGACTTCTTGGTATCTGCAAGACATCTGTCAAGGACATTCTGGGTTTTAGAGTCTCTCTCGAAAAATTAAGTATAATTCTAATTAGTGTACCTTTATGCCTGACTTGACCTTTTTCTCCTGAAGCTTTAAATATTCTTTCTGTTCTATACATTAGTATTTTGCTTATTATGTTTCAGGGAAACTTTATTGTCTTGTCCAATATATGTGTTATTTTGTAATCTCCCTTTGTGTTTATAGCTATCTATTTCTTTAGATTAGGAAATTTTTCTTCTATCATTTTGTTAAAACTATTTTCTGGGCCTATGAGATGTAAATTTTCTCTTTCTTCTACTCCTATTGTTCTTGAATTTTGTCTTTTCATGGGATACCAGAATTTCTGGATGATTTGTGTCACTTTTATTTTTTTTTTTTTGATTTACCATTTCCTTTGACTAGTATACCAATTTCTTCTATAGTATCTTCTATGTCTGAGATTTTCTCTCCCATGTATTGCATTCTCCTAGTGATGTTTGAGCCTGTAGTTCCAGTTCCCTTGCTTTGATTTTCCATCTCTAGGATTCCCTCAGTTTTTGTTCACTTTATTGTTTCTTTTTCCATTTTCAGGTCTTATTCATTTCCTTCACCTGTTTAATTTTTTCCTAGATTTCTTTACGGGATTTATGTTTTTCCTCTTTAATGGCCACTATCCTCATCATAAGATTGGATTTATGGCCATTATCTTCTGCTTTACCTGTTGGAATATCCATGACATGCTGTAGAGTGATATGTGAGTGCTGGTGGTAACATATTGCCCTGGATCTTGTTGGTTGTATTCTTATGGTACTCTGTAGTCATCTGAGTTTCTGCTACAGATATGGCACAAGTCTTCTGCTAGAGTTGTAGGTCAGCCTGGACATAGAGACCAGGGACAAGGGAGTTGTTGAAAACAGTTGGGCAGGCCTTAAGGAGTATTTAACAGTTGGTACACACTAGTTTCTATTATGGGTGTTGCCTCCAGTAAAACAGGAGTCTCCTGCTGAAGCTGTTGGCAGGTCAGGATGTCAAAGCCCAAATTTATACCCTCATTGTTAATTAATGATTCAATTTTGTTAAAAAAAAGCATAAATGAATTGTGGAATATAGAAATATGATAAGATAAGGGGTTTTGAACAGATTCTTGCTAAATTTTATAATTTTACATGTATACATATTAGGAGAGGTCAGCAGCAACAGCAGGAATAAAGAGGTGATGATTCAGGGCCAAAATAAGGAAAAAATAGTCTGAAAAGAGCATAAAATATGTAAAGTTTATTAGATCTCCTTTGTTCATAAAATAAAACAATAAAATGTTATTTTGAGTATAAATATTGTGTTCTCTTATTTCCATTAAAAATTATGGTTTTATGAGGTACCTTAAGAGGACTCAATGTATTAATACTTTGTATGATATTAAATTTGCTATATGCACATACCTCTTCTCAAACACTTAAATAATAGATGGTATATTACTTTTTACATTTTTCCTGTGTAAATGTAGTTTTGAAATACATAGATTTTACATTTATTTGAGTCAAAAATTTTTGTTGCTTATTATTTCACATAGAATATGACATTATAATAGCAGTAATTAATTGAAAATAACAAGCAGTGAAAACCAATAAAACCTAAATACCTTTGTTCAATTTTATGCTGGCATAAAAAGGTAGCAGAAAAACAGCAGCAGTAACATGATTCGAAAGAGAAATTACGACACAAACTAGAGACTGGGAGGAGGGAATAGCCACTGAGGAAATGCCTCGTCTGATTGTCCTGTGGGCTTGTCAGCAGGTATTTTCTCAATTTAGTGATTGGTGTAGGAGGGTCTACTCCACTGTGGGTGGTGCCACCTTCACACAGGTGGTCCTGGAGTCAATAAGAAAGCAGGCTGGGCAAGCATGAGAAGTAAGCTTGTAAGCAGCACCCCTCCATGGTCTGTGCTTCAGCTCCTGCTTCCAGGTTCCTGCTTGAGCTCCTGTCCTGACTTCCTTCGGTAATGGACTTCCATATATCGCTGTATGATGAAATAAACCTTTCCCTCCTTTAGTTGGCTTTGTTCAGCAATAGATAACAAACTAGGACATGTCCTCTAATGCAGATAGAATCAATTTCTTGCCCTAGAACCCAGCTATTTCTCTTTGAGTTTTCCCATCCCTCAAGTGTGTGTCAAATTTACCTTTCACTAACAAGCCATGAGGTTCTTGCCTTGTTTTTTTAAGGTTGGTTAAGAGTGTTGGAGCAAAGGCTGCACTTGTGTAACTATGTAACACTATTTTCCCAGCATCTTTGAATAATGTGTATGCTACATTGTTACGGTTAGTATGTGGGAACTTAAGGTCTCTAGGATGGTCTAATTGCTTCCTGCAGAAGTCTAATAAATGCATGGCTTCCTAAAAAAAAAAAAAAAAGAAAGAGAAATTGAGAAATTACCATAACTAAAAAGGGATGCAATTGAGCTCTCATAGTTGGCAAACATAAAAACATCCTACATGATTTTGTATGTGTGTATGTGTTCCTGTTTTATATATGTTCTTACCTTTCTATTAGGAATGTCTGGTTCTAGACTTTTTCTTAATAATAGCAATTTGCCGTTCATATTGGGATTTTAATAATTAAACTTAAATTGCTTAATCTTACTTTTCCCTCCAATCACTGTAGTATGAAATCTGCTAACCACTACTACAAGCAATTGAGTTACTTTGCCTAAAAGCCATACATTTCTGACAATAACATCCACTTAGGTCAGGACAGTTTCTCATTCTCAGCACTATTGGCTTTGTTAGCTAGATAATGTAGAGTTGTGGAAAGTTCTCCTGTGTAGTATAGAATTTTTAATGACATCCCTGATTTCCAACTGTTAGATAACATTAACGCTCTGCCTTTCTACTTTTACATGTAAAAATGTCTCTAGACATAGCCACGTGTCCCCTGGGATATGAAACATTACTAGTTACAAATGATTAATTTGAAAACAAGCGCTAGTTGCATCATACCTCTCTATTTTATTATCCCCCTTTACCTTTAGCATTTTATCACACCCACCTATCCCATTACCTTCTTTCTGCTTTCCTTTTATGTTTGTAAATTAATTGATTTCACTTTCATTTATGTGTGTTCAAATCTTCATAAAATGTTAGGAAAGAATGATAGAAGGCCTATTTTTTGTTGTTTTTTTTTTTTTGACTGAAGTAATTTTCCATATACAGTGTTTTGTTCAACTCACTTCCAGTTTCTCCCATCAATCAAAATCAAGACCATTTTCTGTTTTTCACAGCACCTTATTCATTCCCAAGTAATTTTTCCTGGAGCAGCAAACATGACATTTTAAAACTAACATTTGATCAAATCTACCAGCTTTAAATCCTGGGGTGTCTACCCATGGCCTTAGCAATGGCTACTTAACAAGTCTAGTAAGGATCTGATTTGATCCTATTCATACCCACATCTTCAGCTTGGTTTCTCACTTTATCCACCTTCAATTCTGCATTCTAGACAACAATAAATTGCTTTTAAGTGCTTGACTATACCTATCTTTCTGTGTCTCCTTGTTATCCTTAAACATGCTACTATAACTTTCTGGGACGTTGGTGAAAACTTTCAGAATAGATTTCACTTAATTAACTTCTGTTTGTCTATCAGATTTGTTTTATTATTTTTGTCTCTTGGAAAATGTTCTGTTCTTTATGGATTTAATTTTCTTTCGTTGGTAATATGTGGATTTATTATTTTGTTCTTTATAAAGTGTATCACAGTCTGGTACAACGTTTCAATAGTGCTCTATCACTAAATTTTCTGCTGTAAAATGATGACTTAGCAAGGACCATTTCTTAGCTTTCTTCTGGATTAATGTCTACTTAACCCTTATTGAATGTTTTTGACTCCTGAATCCAAAATGCAAGCTCAAATCTCTTTCCTGAACTTTACAAATACATGTTCACCTGCCAGTGTGACATTTGCTCTTTGATTTCAGAAATACATTTCAAACTCAAAATATGTAAAGTTAAATTTGTTTCCTGTCTTCATCTAATGTATTTTTTTAGTAACTGGTACTCCTTATCATTTGATATGATGAAAATTTTATGTATCCGGTACTTTTGACAAAAAGAAAGCCACAGTGATACTTTTAAAAACCAAAATTTTTATCAGGAACAAATGAGGCCTCATGTACCACAGTATCTTCACATCAACATGAGTTATTTTTCTAGCTATTTTCCCATCCACTCCTCCATCTTTCTAACTCTATTCAATTACATCGACCTTGTAATTGTCCCTCAGAAAACACAACTGATTTTCCCTTGTGTACTTTATGATGTATTATTAATAATGTAAAATAATGTGTTCCTCAAAAAAACAGATTGATCTTTCTGCTATGTTCTTTATTCTACCATATCTTATTAATAATATAAAATAATGCCTGATATAAAATTGACATCAAAATTATTTGTGCCATTCATAGATATATGAAAATGAATTTTGAGAGAAAATATGAAACATCTGTAACTTCTTTAAAACTGGGGAAAAATCATAGATTTAAAGGAAGAAGCTGAAGAAGAGATGATCATAGTAGATTAAGGTGAGTAGTAACTCTCTATTGATAAAAATACACACACACATATATATGCAAATATCTATTCATATCCATATATACACAAATAGTTCCACATATATAATATATGAGATATATATATATATATATATAACACATATGTAACTAGAGTTCTTTTCCAATGATGTCTGAAGGTACCAGGCATATTTGACATGTCATTGGCATTATTTCATTCATGTATTTTATTTTACTGGCATATTTGTGGACATTATTTGATCTGGTGACAGGACCACTCTAAAGTTACAGGTCCACCACAGTGATACAAACAGAATTATGAATTGGAATTCTAATATGGTTGCAAAGTAAGTAAAACAAAGTAACCATAATCAAAGGAATAAAGATCTTGACAAAGTTGTAAATGTTTAATTTTGAGCCATGAAGTATTGAGTAACAAAACTTAGTTAAGAACTTTAAAATCAAGTTACAATAAATGCATTTTAACATATTTTTATACTCTGATATTTCCAATTAATAAAATCTAAAGTCATGCCTTTATTATAGAAACATCAAAATCTAATTTTTTAAAAGGTGCATGTTATAAAAGAAAAGCATGATACTATTTTATAGAATATTCATAAGCAGCACAAGTATGTTTTGGATCTACAATACAGAGTTCATAGTAATTGGGTCTTACAAGATTAATGGAGCTTTGAAATTATTGGCATTATATTATTCTCATTCAAATAAACAATGCTTTATTCCCTTAAATTTCTACCATGTTATTTGACTATAAAACAAAAGTGCTATTGTTTCTCCAATTTGGAAGAGATCCAAAGCACTAGTTTCATAGGAAGTTATACTGGGAAAATGTTTAAAATGGTCACCTTTACAAGAGCCTTGGTGCTTACTCTAAATTGTCTTGTTCATTATACAGAATCACAGTACTACTGCACATTTTAAAGAACAATGGGAACAATTCTTGCTTTCCATATAATAATAGGTGCTCTATACTGAATATTCTGTGCAAATCTCTTGAGGCTGTCTTACATTAGTAGGTTTCTGTCTCTATGCCATCTAGTAATCTATAATAAATACGTGATATTATTAGAAAGATGCATTATAATATCAGAAGAAAATAGAATACCTAAGGCTGCAGAGTTTCTAAGATAGGGTAAGCATTTGAATACAGGTATAGTTGGCTATCTCACCTTCATGGCAAAATTTCCTTAGATAAACATCTCTTATAGGCCTTATAATCCCATATGCTTTTGATAACTGTAATGAAAATAGATGGTAAGCAAAATTTATTCACATCAGTAGAAGTAGATATTCATATTATTCCTTTTAGAATCGCATTACATTCCAGTATGTATTGGTCTATCAATGCAAATGACCATCTATATTAACATTTAAAGATATTGCCTCATGCACTTTTCTCTCCTGGGGGAACATATTTGACTGTGCTTCATTCATCATTAAAATTAACTTCTGACATTGAACATGATTTTTAGAAGAAGAAAGGACAAAAATCAACATAGAATATAAAATCAAAATTTTTTCCACTTTGGTAATTTCCCCATTGCTTATATTTAAAGTAATTTAATGTATCTTTCTTTTGATAAACATTAGATTTGTAACACATGGATAAGTTGCCAGAACTTTCTTGTCAGTTCTACATTAAGTATTAGCATAAATCTTGTAGGATTTTCTAACTTAATGTATTTTAGAGACACCGAAACTAATTTGTACAGGTTTCGGCAAAACAAGGAAATAAAAATGAGGCTGGGTACTAAATATGAATGTATTGAAATATCATATAGTCCACATAAATATTTATAATTATTGAATTAAATTTTAAAACAAAATACAACTTTATAAAAATAAAGCTACCCATTGAACATCAACTTACTCTCTGTGAAATTAATGCCTTTTATTTATAATGATTTTTAAATATAATCCATTCACTATATTAATACACACACACACACACACACACACACACACACACACACACATACACATACACACACAGATACATACTTACCAAAGGTAGAATCAACATCAGATAAACAGTTTAAATAGACTTAAAAACCCTAAAGAAATATAAGTCATCATTAAAGGTCTATGAACAAACAAACAAACAGAAACAACAAAATTGTTACAGAATGATAATTTTAGTGCAAAATTCTATTATACCTTCAAATAGGAGCTAATACCAACATTTCTCAAATTATTGCACAAAATAAAAGCTGAAGGAACACTTCCAGATTTATTTTATGGTACCACAGTAACTCTCACACAAAATGACTCAACCAAGTAAGAGAATTTAAGAATTATTGACCTTCTGAACAATGATGCAAAATTACTCATTAAAATGTTCTGAAACTCAATCCAGGAACATATATAAAACATCATCCAACCTGGAGCCCCAACCTCGCTGATCCTGGCCCACAGCTCACTGCTGCCAAACTCCTTTGGAGAGAGAGCTTGCCACACGGACAGGTGGTCACTCCTGAGACAGCAGAGCAGGAGAGACCACCAATACTGCTCACCCCTGCCCACATCCCTAGCCCAAGAGGAAACTGTATATGGCCTCTGGAAACCAGAAGATAGGGGCATTCATTTTTTTTTTTTTGCTTTTTTTTTTTTATTAACTTGAGTATTTCTTATTTACATTGTGAATGTTATTCCCTTTCCCGGTTTCCTGGCAAACATCCCCCTAATCCCTCCCCCCTCCTCTACTTTATGGGTGTTCCCCTCCCCTTCCTTCCCCCATTGCCGCCCTCCCCGCAACAATCACGTTCACTGGGGGTTCAGTCTTAGCAGGACCAAGGGCTTCCCCTTCCACTGGTGCTCTTACTAGGATATTCATTGCTACCTATGAGGTCAGAGTCCAGAGTCAGTCCATGTATACTCTTTAGGTAGTGGCTTAGTCCCTGGAAGCTCTGGTTGTTTGGCATTGTTGTTCATAAGGGTTCTCGAGCCCCATCAAGTTCTTCCAGTTCTTTCTCTGATTCCTTCAACGGGGGTCGTATTCTCATTTCAGTGGTTTGCTGCTGGCATTCGCCTCTGTATTTGCTGTATTCTGGCTGTGTCTCTCAGGAGAGATCTACATCCGGCTCCTGTCAGCCTGCACTTCTTTGCTTCATCCATCTTGTCTAATTGGGTGGCTGTATATGTATGGGCCACATGTGGGGCAGGCTCTGAATGGGTGTTCCTTCTGTGTCTGTTTTAATCTTTGCCTCTCTATTCCCTGCCAAGGGTATTTTTGTTCCCCCTTTAAAGAAGGAGTAAAGCATTCACATTTTGATCATCTATCTTGAGTTTCATGTGTTCTATGCATCCAGGGTAATTCAAGCATTTGGGCTAATAGCCATTATTAATGAGTGCATACCATGTGTGTTTTTCTGTGATTGGGTTACCTCACTCAGGATGATATTTTCCAGTTCCAACCATTTGCTTATGAATTTCATAAAGCCGTTGTTTTTGATAGCTGAGTAATATTCCATTGTGTAGATGTACCACATTTTCTGTATCCATTCCTCTGTTGAAGGGCATCTGGGTTCTTTCCAGCTTCTGCCTATTATAAATAAGGCTGCGATGAACATAGTGGAGCACGTGTGTTTTTTATATGTTGCGGCATCTTGTGGGTATATGCCCAAGAGAGGTATAGCGGGATCCTCAGGTAGGTCAATGTCCAATTTTGTGAGGAACCTCCAGACTGATTTCCAGAATGGTTTTACCAGTCTGCAATCCCACCAACAATGGAGGAGTGTTCCTATTTCTCCACATCCTCTCCAGCATTTGTTGTCACCTGAGTTTTTCTTTTTTTTTTCTTCGGAGCTGGGGATCGAACCCATGGCCTTGCACTTGCTAGGCAAGCGCTCTACCACTGAGCTAAATCCCCAACCCTCTGAGTTTTTAATCTTAGCCAGTCTCACTGGTGTGAGGTGAAATCTCAGGGGTGTTTTGATTTGCATTTCCCTTATGACTAAAGATGTTGAACATTTCTTTAGGTTTTTCTCAGCCATTCGGCATTCCTCAGCTGTTGTTAGGACAAAACAGCAACCAACAGATTGGGAAAAGATCTTTACCAATGCTACAACAGATAGAGGCCTTATATCCAAAATATACAAAGAACTCAAGAAGTTAGACCGCAGGGAGACAAATAACCCTATTAAAAATGGAGTTCAGAGCTAAACAAAGAATTCACAGCTGAGGAATGTCGAATGGCTGAGAAACACCTAAAGAAATGTTCAACATCTTTAGTCATAAGGGAAATGCAAATCAAAACATCCCTGAGATTTCACCTCACACCAGTGAGAATGGCTAAGGTCAAAACTCAGGTGCCAGCAAATGCTGGCGAGCATGTGGAGAAAGAGGTATACTCCTTTCTTGCTGGTGGGACTGCAAACTGGTACACCATTCTTGAAATCAGTCTGGAGGTTCCTCAGAAAATTGGACATTGAACTATCTGAGGATCCAACTATACCTCTCTTGGGCATATACTCAAAAATGCCCCAATATATAACAAAGACACGTGCTCCACTATGTTCATAGCAGCCTTATTTATAATAGCTAGAAGCTGTAAAGAACCCAGATGCCCTTCAACAGAGGAATGGATACAGAAAATGTGGTACATCTGCACAATGGAATATTATTCAGCTATCAAAAACAATGACCATGAAATTCATAAGCAAATGGATGGAACTGGAAAATATCATCCTCAGTGAGGTAACCCAATCACAGAAAAACACACATGGTATGCACTCATTGATAAGTGGCTATTAGCCCAAATATTTGAATTACCCTAGATGCATAGAACACATGAAACTCAATAAGGGTGACCAAAATGCGAATGTTTCACTCCTTCTTTAAAAGGGGAACAAGAAAACCCTTTGCAGGGAATAGGGAGGCATAGTTTAGAACAGAGGCAGAACGAAAACCCATTCAGAGCCTGCCCCACATGTGGCCCATACACATACAGCCACCCAATTAGATAAGATGGATGAAGCAAAGAAGTGCAGGCCGACAGGAACCAGATGTAGATTCCTCCTGAGAGACACAGCCAGAATACAGCAAATACATAGGCGAATGCCAGCAGCAATCCATTGAACTGAGATCGGGACCCCCGTTGAATGAATCAGAGAAACGTCTGGAAGAGCTTGAAGGGGCTGGAGACCCCATATGTACAACAATGCCAAGCAACCAGAGCTTCCAGGGACTAAGCCACTACCCTAAGACTATACATGGACTGACCCTGGGCTCCAACCACATAGGTAGCAATGAATATCCTTGGAAGAGCACCAGTGGAAGGGGAAGCCTTTGGTCCTGCCAAGACTGAAACCCCAGTGAACATGATTGTTGGGGGGAGGGTGGTAATGGGGGGAGGATGAGGAGGGGAACAGCCATATAGAAGGGGAGGGAATGGGTTAGGGGATGTTGGTATGGAAACTGGGAAGGGGAATAATAATCAAAATGTAAATAAGAAATACTCAATTTAATAAAGATACAAAAATAAATAAAAACAAAAGAAAACAACAAAAAAAATCATCCATCGTGGTTAACAGGCTTCATCTGAAAGAGGCAGGAGTGATTCAACATATGAAAATCCATCAACATAATTATCCCTATAAACAAACAGAAAGAAATATATCCACATGATTATCACATTAGATGGTGAAAATCCCTTTGACAAAATCCAACACCTCTTCATGATAAAAATCTTGGAGAGATCAAGGATACAAGATCAATATGGAAACACAATAACTGCAATTTATAATAAACAGATAGACAACATCCAATTAAATCTAAAGAAACAGAGTGAATCCAGTAAATCAAAGAAAAAACAAGGCTACTCACTCTCTCCCTATTTATTCAATGTAGTACTTGAGGTTCTAGCTAGAACAATAAGACAAGTAAAAGAGATCAAGGGATTAGAAATGGGAAAGTAAGAAGTCAAATAATCTCTATTCATGAATAAAAAGATAATATACTTGACCAACCCCAAAAATTCTCCCAGAAAATTCACACAGCTGCAAAACAACTTCAGCCAAGGGGCCAGAAACAAAATTAACTCAAAAATAACCCTCCAGTATACAAACACTACACAGGTTGAGAAAGAATTTATGGAATCAATATCATTCACAATGGCCAGATATAATATACAATATCTTGGTGTCACTCTAACCAGGCAAATGAAAGACTTATATGACAAGAACTTCAAATTATTGCAGACAGAAATTGAAGAAGACATCAGAAGATTGAAAGATCTCTTATGATCATGGACCTGGAGGATTAACACAGTAAAAATGGCCATTTTACAAAAAGTGATCTACAGATTTAATGCAATACCCATCTAAATTAAACCACCATTCTTTATAGGCTTTGAAAGAAGAATACTCATCTTCATATGTAAAACAAAAAAAAAATAAATCAGGATAATCAATCCTGTACAATAAAAGAACTTTTGAAGATATTACCATCCCTGATTGCAAGCTATACCACAGAGCAACAGTAATAAAAATCTGCATGTTATTGGCATAAAATTTAACAGGATGATCAATGGAATCAAATTGAAGACCCAGCAATAAATCTACACACCTATGTATCAGCAAAACTCTACAATGAATAAAAGAAAGTATCTTCAACAAATCATGCTGGTTTAACTGTTGGATATCTGCATTGTAGGAAAATGAAAATAGGTCCTTATCTATCACCCTACATAAAACACAAACAAGGATCAAACATCTTTTTTTTTACTGTAACTTTAATTTTTTTCAAACCTTATTTTTTCCATCTTTATTAAATTGGGTATTTCTTATTTACATTTCAGATATTATTCCCTTTCCCGGTTTCCAAGCCAATATCCTCCTAACCCTTCCCCTTCCCCTTCTATATGGGTGTTCCCCTCCCCACCCTCCCCCCATTACTACCCTCCCCCCAAGAATCCCGTTCACTGGGTGTCCATCCTTGGCAGGACCAAGGGCTTCCCCTTCCACTGGTGCCCTTTCTAGGCTTTTCATTCCTACCTATGCAGTTGGAGCCCAGGGTCAGTCCATGTATATTCTTTGGGTAGTGGCTTAGTCCCTGGAAGCTCTGGTTGGTTGGCATTGTTGTTCATATCAAACGTCTTATCATGAAACTAGGTACATTATAAATAATAGAAGAGAAAATGTGGAATAGCCTTGAAGACATTGGTACAGGAGACAATTTCCTTAAGAGAACACCAACAGATAAAGCACCTTGATCAACAAGTAATAAATGGAGCCCGTGGAACTGCAAAGCTTCTGTAAGGCAAAAGAAAGTGACAAAAAGACAAAACAGTGGCTTAGAGATTGGAAAGGATTGTCAATAAACCTACATGTGACAGAGGGATAATATCCTAAATATATATAGAACTCAAGAAGTTAGACACCAACAACCCAGCAACTGACTCAAATGCAGAAACTCATAGCTAAACAGTGGATTGAGTCTAGAGACTCTTATGGAAGATTTGTGGGTATGACTGAGGGCTCCAAAGAGAATAGAAACTCAACCAGATTACCAACAGAGTCAACTAAAATGGACCCTAGCAGAAACTCAGAGACTGAAACACCAGCCAAAGAGCATACATGGGCTAGACCTAGGTCTCCTGCACACTTCAAGAATATACAGCTCAGTCTTCATTCATGTCCTGAAAAACTGGAGCAGGGGTTATCTTTATAGCTGTTACCTCTCTATGGAATCCGTTTCCCTAATTTGGCTGACCCCAGTAAGAGAAGTGCTTAGTCCTGTAGAAAAATGATGTACTGGGACAAGAGAATATCCAAGGTGGACCTCCACTTTCTCAGAGAAGTCGGGGAGGGGAAATTGGTAGAGACTATGTGAGGGGAGCAGGAATGGCGATAGCAATCAGGATATAACATGATTTTTTCTAAAAAGAACAAAAACAAAAACAGAATAAAAAACAATATAAACTTTAATTTATAATGGGTGGGTGTTGATGTTGATATTTCCTATCAAAAATCCAGGCATCAGGTTTTTTCACATAATTAGGATACTCAAGATCTACTGCTCTTTAAAAAGGAAGGTCTAAACTGTCTGATACAGAACACAAGACTATAAACACAAGTGTTATGCTTGAGGATGTTTTAGAGAAGAGAAATACTATGAAGAAAATGATGCCGCAAGTTTCTCTATATTTATATAGCTGAGAAATGGAAAAGAGCTTCAACTGTAGGACTCATCCACATGATTCTGTATTATATTATATAAGTTTGCCTGTGCATAGGGGCAATTTCTGCCTCTATAAATGTACATATATGTCATTTCCCATGCCACTCTATTGAGCCAGGTAACTCAGACCCAAGAGGGCATGCATGGTAGGTACTCACAACACTAGCTAAAAAAGTACAAAATACCCAGGATACAAACCACAGGACTCAAGAAGGTTAACAAGTTCAAGGACCCAAGTGAGGATGCTTCAATCCCATTTGGGAAGGAGAAGAAAGAACTGCAGGGGGACATAGGGTGGGAGGGAGGGACATGGATTGGAGAGGGGACAGGGAGGGGAAGGGAAAACATGATCAGGTATTGAGGGGCAGGACTAAAGCCTCCAAGGTCAGCAGAAAGAATGGAAACAGGTAACCTTGGGAGGAAAGATATGGTGTCCCTCTAGAATATACAGGAGACCGGGGATATGAGCGACTCTCAGGACACAAAGGGAGAGACCTTGGATGAAGTGCTCTACAGTAGGGATTGGGAACTTGTAGAGTTCATCTCCAGTGTAGGGACAGGAAATTAATGGAGGAATGTGCTTGCTATCCCACAGTCAAAAGCTCTGACCCAGAATTCTTCCTGTCCAAAGAAACTTCAGGGACAAAATAGAGAAGAGAATTAGAAAAAAGGAGATCCAGTGACAGGCACAAATTGAGATCCAGCTCAAGAGGAGGACTGGGGCCATGACACTGTTACTGATGCTGTGCTTACTCCTGACAGGGGCCTAGCATGACTGTTCTCTGAGAGCCCCAACAAGCAGCTGAAAGAGTCAAATGCAGATTATAGCACCCAACCAATGAATGGAAGCCAGGGACCCTTTTGTTTGAGTTGGGAGATGATGGAAGAAGCTGAGGAGAAGGAGGCTACTTCACAGGAAGACCAGTAGCATCAACTGACATGGACCCTGGATATCCCTCAGACACTGAGCCAACAACCATGCAGCATACCACAGCTGATTTGAGGCCCTCAACAGATAACTTCAGGCCCCAGTAATTATGGAGGCCTGGTAGGTTGGGAGTAGAGGGTTAGGGACATTTTCTTGGAGACAGAGGGTGGGGTGGGTTGGGGAGGGGAAATGTATGTAAAGTGAAGTGGTGGTAAGAGGGCAGACCAGGGGAGGAATGAAGTCTGGACTATAAAAAACGATTCAAATGTAAAAATAAAAGTAATAAAGAATACACATGTACTCATATATATTCTTTAAATTAGCTTTAAATGCTCTTTGCCTGTGGGGTTCCAATTCACATGTGAAACTGTGATGTATAGAAAGGTGCAAGATATTATAGTTACTATCCTTTATAATGTTCATATTATTTTTTTTATTAACTTGAGTATTTCTTTTTTTTTTTTATTAACTTGAGTATTTCTTATATACATTTCGAGTGTTATTCCCTTTCCCGGTTTCCGGGCAAACATCCCCCTCCCCCCTCCCCTTCCTTATGGGTGTCCCCCTCCCAACACTCCCCCCATTGCTGCCCTCCCCCCATAGTCTAGTTCACTGGGGGTTCAGTCTTAGCAGGACCCAGGGCTTCCCCTTCCACTGGTGCTCTTACTAGGATATTCATTGCTACCTATGGGGTCAGAGTCCAGGGTCAGTCCATGTATAGTATTTAGGTAGTGGCTTAGTCCCTGGAAGCTCTGGTTGCTTGACATTGTTGTACTTTTGGGGTCTCGAGCCCCTTCAAGCTCTTCCAGTTCTTTCTCTGATTCCTTCAACGGGGGACCTATTCTCAGTTCAGTGGTTTGCTGCTGGCATTCGCCTCAGTATTTGCTGTATTCTGGCTGTGTCTCTCAGGAGAGATCTACATCCGGCTCCTGTCGGTCTGCACTTCTTTGCTTCATCCATCTTGTACTATTGGGTGGCTGTATATGTATGGGCCACCTGTGGGGCAGGCTCTGAATGGGTGTTCCTTCAGTCTCTGTTTTAATCTTTGCCTCTCCCTTCCCAGCCAAGGGTATTCTTTTTCCTCATTTAAAGAAGGAGTGAAGCATTCACATTTTGATCATCCGTCTTGAGTTTCGTTTGTTCTAGGGATCTAGGGTAATTCAAGCATTTGGGCTAATAGCCACGTATCAATGAGTGCATACCATGTATGTCTTTCTGTGTTTGGGTTAGCTCACTCAGGATGATATTTTCCAGTTCCAACCATTTGCCTACGAATTTCATAAACTCGTTGTTTTTGATAGCTGAGTAATATTCCATTGTGTAGATGTACCACATTTTCTGTATCCATTCCTCTGTTGAAGGGCATCTGGGTTCTTTCCAGTTTCTGGCTATTATAAGGCTGCGATGAACATAGTGGAGCACGTGTCTCTTTTATATGTTGAGGCATCTTTTGGGTATATGCACAAGAGAGGTATACTTGGATCCTCAGGCAGTTCAATGTCCAATTTTCTGAGGAACCTCCAGACTGATTTCCAGAATGGTTGTACCAGTTTGCAATCCCACCAACAATGGAGGACTGTTCCTCTTTCTCCACATCCTCGCCAGCATCTGCTGTCACCTGAGTTTTTGATCTTAGCCAATCGCACTGGTGTGAGGTGAAATCTCAGGGTTGTTTTGATTTGCATTTCCCTTATGACTAAAGATGTTGAACATTTCTTTAGGTGTTTCTCAGCCATTCGGCATTCCTCAGCTGTGAATTCTTTGTTTAGCTCTGAACCCCATTTTTTAATAGGGTTATTTGTTTCCCTGTGGTCTAACTTCTTGAGTTCTTTGTATATTTTGGATATAAGGCCTCTATCTGTTGTAGGATTGGTAAAGATCTTTTCCCAATCTGTTGGTTGCCCTTTTGTCCTAACCACAGTGTCCTTTGCCTTACAGAAGCTTTGCAGTTTTATGAGATCCCATTTGTCGATTCTTGATCTTAGAGCATAAGCCATTGGTGTTTTGTTCAGGAAATTTTTTCCAGTGCCCATGTGTTCCAGATGCTTCCCTAGTTTTATCTCTATTAGTTTGAGTGTGTCTGGTTTGATGTGGAGGTCCTTGATCCACTTGGACTTAAGCTTTGTACAGGGTGATAAGCATGGATCGATCTGCATTCTTCTACATGTTGACCTCCAGTTGAACCAGCACCATTTGCTGAAAATGCTATCTTTTTTCCATTGGATGGTTTTGGCTCCTTTGTCAAAAATCAAGTGACCATAGGTGTGTGGGTTCATTTCTGGGTCTTCAATTTTATTCCATTTGTCTATCTGTCTGTCTCTGTACCAATACCATGCAGTTTTTATCACTATTGCTCTGTAATACTGCTTGAGTTCAGGGATAGTGATTCCCCCTGAAGTCCTTTTATTGTTGAGGATAGCTTTAGCTATCCTGGGTTTTTTGTTATTCCAGATGAATTTGCAAATTGTTCTGTCTAACTCTTTGAAGAATTGGATTGGTATTTTGATGGGGATTGCATTGAATCTGTAGATTGCTTTTGGTAAAATGGCCATTTTTACTAAATTAATCCTGCCAATCCATGAGCATGGGAGATCTTTCCATCTTCTGAGGTCTTCTTCAATTTCTTTCCTCAGTGTCTTGAAGTTCTTATTGTATAGATCTTTTACTTGCTTGGTTAAAGTCACACCGAGGTACTTTATATTATTTGGGTCTATTATGAAGGGTGCCATTTCCCTAATTTCTTTCTCAGCTTGTTTCTCTTTTGTATAGAGGAAGGCAACTGATTTATTTGAGTTAATTTTATACCCAGCCACTTTGCTGAAGTTGTTTATCAGCTTTAGTAGTTCTCTGGTGGAACTTTTGGGATCACTTAAATATACTATCATGTCATGTGCAAATAGTGATATTTTGACCTCTTCTTTTCCGATCTGTATCCCCTTGATCTCCTCTTGTTGTCTGATTGCTCTGGCTAGAACTTCAAGAACTATATTGAATAAGTAGGGAGAGAGTGGGCAGCCTTGTCTAGTCCCTGATTTTAGTGGGATTGCTTCAAGTTTCTCTCCATTTAGTTTAATGTTAGCAAGTGGTTTGCTGTATATGGCTTTTACTGTGTTTAGGTATGGGCCTTGAACTCCTATTCTTTCCAGGACTTTAATCATGAAGGGGTGTTGAATTTTGTCAAATGCTTTCTCAGCATCTAATGAAATGATCATGTGGTTCTGTTCTTTCAGTTTGTTTATATAATGGATCACGTTGATGGTTTTCCGTATATTAAACCATCCCTGCATGCCTGGAATGAAGCCTACTTGATCATGGTGGATGATTGTTTTGATGTGCTCTTGAATTCGGTTTGCCAGAATTTTATTGAGTATTTTTGCATCGATATTCATAAGGGTAATTGGTCTGAAGTTCTCTTTCTTTGTTGTGTCTTTGTGTGGTTTAGGTATAAGAGTAATTGTGGCTTCGTAGAAGGAATTCGGTAGTGCTCAATCTGTTTCAATTTTGTGGAATAGTTTGGATAATATTGGTATGAGGTCTTCTATGAAGGTTTGATAGAATTCTGCACTAAACCCGTCTGGACCTGGGTTATTTTTGGTTGGGAGACCTTTAATGACTGCTTCTATTTCCTTAGGAGTTATGGGTTTTGTTTAACTGGTGTATCTGTTCCTGATTTAACTTCGATACCTGGTTATCTGTCTAGGAAATTGTCCATTTCCTGAAGATTTTTAAGTTTTGTTGAAT
Source organism: Rattus norvegicus (assembly GCF_021556685.1). Classification (NCBI taxonomy): domain Eukaryota; kingdom Metazoa; phylum Chordata; class Mammalia; order Rodentia; family Muridae; genus Rattus; species Rattus norvegicus. The sequence continues at coordinate 150,712,038 of NC_141554.1, forward strand.
ATAGATTTTTATAGTAAGATCTGATGATTTTTTGAATTCCCTCTGAATCTGTAGTTCTGTCTCCCTTTTCATTTCTGATTTTGTTAATTTGGACGCACTCTCTGTGTCCTCTCGTTAGTCTGGCTAAGGGTTTATCTATCTTGTTGATTTTCTCAAAGAACCAACTTTTGGTTCTGTTGATTCTTTCTATGGTCCTTTTTGTTTCTACTTGGTTGATTTCAGCTCTGAGTTTGATTATTTCCTGCCTTCTACTCCTCCTGGGTGTATTTGCTTCTTTTTGTTCTAGAGCTTTTAGGTGTGCTGTCAAGCTGCTGACATATGCTCTTTCCTGTTTCTTTCTGCAGGCACTCAGCGCTATGAGTTTTCCTCTTAGCACAGCTTTCATTGTGTCCCATAAGTTTGGGTATGTTGTACCTTCATTTTCATTAAATTCTAAAAAGTTTTTAATTTCTTTCTTTATTTCTTCCTTGACCAGGTTATCATTGAATAGAGCATTGTTCAATTTCCACGTATATGTGGGCATTCTTCCCTTATTGTTATTGAAGACCAGTTTTAGGCCGTGGTGGTCCGATAGCACACATGGGATTATTTCTATCTTTCTGTACCTGTTGAGGCCCGTTTTTTGACCAATTATATGGTCAATTTTGGAGAAAGTACCATGAGGAGCTGAGAAGAAGGTATATCCTTTTGCTTTAGGATAGAATGTTCTATAAATATCCGTTAAGTCCATTTGGCTCATGACTTCTCTTAGTCTGTCGACATCACTGTTTAATTTCTGTTTCCATGATCTGTCCATTGATGAGAGTGGTGTGTTGAAATCTCCCACTATTATTGTGTGAGGTGCAATGTGTGCTTTGAGCTTTAGTAAGGTTTCTTTTACGTATGCAGGTGCCCTTGTATTTGGGGCATAGATATTTAGGATTGAGAGTTCATCTTGGTGGATTTTTCCTTTGATGAATATGAAGTGTCCTTCCTTATCTTTTTTGATGACTTTTAGTGGGAAATTGATTTTATTTGATATTAGAATGGCTACTCCAGCTTGCTTCTTCTGACCATTTGCTTGGAAAGTTGTTTTCCAGCCTTTCACTTTGAGGTAGTGTCTGTCTTTGTCTCTGAGGTGTGTTTCCTGTAGGCAGCAGAATGCAGGGTCCTCGTTGTGTATCCAGTTTGTTAATCTATGTCTTTTTATTGGGGAGTTGAGGCCATTGATATTGAGAGATATTAAGGAATAGTGATTATTGCTTCCCGTTATATTCATATTTGGATGTGAGGTTATGTTTGTGTGCTTTCATTCTCTTTGTTTTGTTGCCAAGATGATTAGTTTCTTGCTTCTTTTAGGGTATAGCTTTCCTCCTTATGTTGGGCTTTACCATTTATTTTCCTTTGTAGTGCTGGATTTGTGGAAAGATATTGTGTAAATTTGGTTTTGTCATGGAATATCTTGGTTTCTCCATCTATGTTAATTGAGAGTTTTGCTGGATACAGTAACCTGGGCTGGCATTTGTGTTCTCTTAGGGTCTGTATAACATCAGTCCAGGATGTTCTGGCCTTCATAGTTTCTGGCAAGAAGCCTGGTGTGATTCTGATAGGTCTCCCTTTATATGTTACTTGACCTTTTTCCCTTACTGCTTTTAATATTCTTTCTTTATTTTGTGCGTTTGGTGTTTTGACTATTATGTGACGGGAGGTGTTTCTTTTCTGGTCCAATCTATTTGGAGTTCTGTAGGCTTCTTGTATGTCTATGGGTATCTCTTTTTTTAGGTTAGGGAAGTTTTCTTCTATGATTTTTTGAAGATATTTACTGGTCCTTTGAGCTGGGAGTCTTCACTCTCTTCTATACCTATTATCCTTAGGTTTGATCTTCTCATTGAGTCCTGGATTTCCTGTATGTTTTGGACCAGTAGCTTTTTCCGCTTTACATTATCTTTGACAGTTGAGTCAATGATTTCTATGGAATCTTCTGCTCCTGAGATTCTCTCTTCCATCTCTTGTATTCTGTTGGTGAAGCTTGTATCTACAGCTCCTTGTCTCTTCTTTTGGTTTTCTATATCCAGGGTTGTTTCCATGTGTTCTTTCTTGATTGCTTCTATTTCCATTTTTAATTCCTTCAACTGTTTGATTGTGTTTTCCTGGAATTCTTTCAGGGATTTTTGTGTCTCCTCTCTATGGGCTTCTACTTGTTTATTTATGTTTTCCTGGAATTCTTTCAGGGATTTTTGTGTCTCCTCTCTATGGTCTTCTTCTTGTTTATTTATGTTTTCCTGGAATTCTTTCAGGGATTTTTGCGATTCTTTCAGGCATTTTTGCGATTCCTCTCTGTAGGCTTCTACTTGTTCTCTAAGGGAGTTCTTCACGTCTTTCTTGAAGTCCTCCAGCATCATGATCAAAAATGATTATGGAACTAGATCTTGCTTTTCTGGTGTGTTTGGATATTCCATGTTTGTTTTGATGGGAGAATTGGGCTCCGATGGTGCCATGTAGTCTTGGTTTCTGTTGCTTGGGTTCCTGTGCTTGCCTCTCGCCATCAGATTATCTCTAGTGTTACTTTGTTCTGCTATTTCTGACAGTGGCTAGACTGTCCTATAAGCCTGTGTGTCAGGAGTGCTGTAGACCTGTTTTCCTCTCTTTCAGTCAGTTATGGGGCCAGGGTATTCTGCTTTCCGGCGTGTGGTTTTTCCTCTCTACAGGTCTTCAGCTGTTCCTGTGGGCCTGTGTCTTGAGTTCACCAGGCAGCTTTCTTGCAGCAGAAAAGTTGGCCTTACCTGTGGTCCCGAGGCTCAAGTTCGCTCGTGGGGTGCTACCCACGGGCTCTCTGCAGCGGCAGCAACCAGGAAGACCTGTGCCGCCGTTTCCGGGAGCTTCAGTGCACCAGGGTTCCAGATGGTCTTTGGCTTTTTCCTCTGGCGTCCGAGATGTGTGTGCAGAGAGCAGTCTCTTCTGGTTTCCCAGGCTTGTCTGCCTCTCTGAAGGTTCAGCTCTCCCTCCCACGGGATTTGTGTGCAGAGAACTGTTTATCCAGTCTGTTTCCTTCTGGTTCTGGTGGTGTCTCAGGCACAGGGGTCCTGCCGCTCCTGGGCCCTCCCCCACGGGAGCCCAGAGGCCTTATACAGTTTCCTCTTGGGCCAGGGATGTGGGCATGGGTGAGCAGTGTTGGTGGTCTCTTCTGCTCTGCAGCCTCAGGAGTGCCCACCTGACCAGGCGGTTGGGTCTCTCTCTCACAGGGTCTGGGGGCAGAGAGCTGCTGCCATAATGTTCATATTATAAAAGATGTTTTGAAAGCCACACAACAGATAAACATAATGTGATTAATTTAAGTTGGTCTTGTGATTAATACTCTTTTATAAATTTTTTTCTTTTTCTGTTTCCTTTTTTTCGGAGCTGGGGACCGAACTCAGGGCCTTGTGCTTGCTAGCCAAGTGCTCTACCACTGAGCTAAATCCCCAACCCCTTATAAAATTTTCTTAAGTCATGACATCATGAAATGAATATCCAAGAAAGTTAAGTATAAAGAGCAAACACATTAACAAATTCATTTGGGGTATTTATACAGTTTAATGCAGCCATAACTATACATAATTTGAGAACTATCAAGATTACTATCACATGAATAAGGAATCATATCCACTTTGAAAATGAAAGATGTGTAGGAAATGAGAATATGATTTGATAAATTATATGAACTTTTCCTAACTCCAAAAGATTTGTATAAAGTAGAAGACAGATACCATAAAAATGACTGCAGAGAGTTAAAGAAACTTTTTGTCTAAGCATCATAATGCCCTAGTAGTGATGCTTCCTGTTTTTATAAATAAGAACCTTAATTAACTGGAGGGAGTGGTTAATAAAATGAACTTTATTATCTAAAAACATGTATATTTAACTAAAAATGTGAAGAGGATTATAACAAAAAGTCAGGTTCTAATGAGGAGTTAGGCTGAAATTCTGAGCTGCCCAAGTATTAAAGATGGTCAATGGAGGAAATAATGTTACCATCAAAATGTTTCTGATTATATTTAAAGAATATTTCAAAACCATTTCAACACAAAACATCACAATAATAAAAACAGTATAAGTTGAAACCAATAATAACACAAAACTGCACAGTTTAAAAAGAAATAAAGACTGAAAGGGAACATAAAATTGATAGTTAAAATCAATACAGTGGTTTAACTAAAAAAGCATTAGAAAATGCAGTACTTTATAAACTGTATTTAAAAGAAAAAAAGAAAAGCTTGACCGTGGTAAGTTCCATGAGGTCTTAAGTAGAATGACTAAGTTATTTCAAGATCAAAGACACACACACACACACACACACACACACACACACACACACACACACTCACACATATACATATATCTATATCTATATCTATATATCTATATATATATATATTACTAACAAATATTGAGCAATATGGTTTTTAAGGAACATAATTTATTTCAATTTATTTTTCTAATTTTCTTTATTTAAAATTGTTTTACTTATTTACATTCCAAATGTTGCCTCCCTCCCCTGTCCTACATCCAAGAATTCTTCACCCTCTTACTCTCTCCTTTGTCTCAGAGAGGGTTTTCCCCTCCCACATACTCACTCATTTCCCTCACCCACCCACCCACCCTTTGCATCCCCCTTATGTGGAGCATCAAGTCTCTACAGAATTAGACACATCCTCTCTCACTGAGGCCAGATAAGGCAGTCCTTTTCTACATATGTGCAAGGGCCCATGAACCAGGCCATATAAGTTCTTTACTTGGTGGCTTAGTCTCTGGGAGTTCCCGGGGGTCTGATTTAATTGACACAGTTGGTCTTCCTAAGATGCTATGTTGTGCTTGCAAACAGGAGCCTAACTTGGCTGCCCTCTGACAGACTCTACTAGCAGCTCATTGACACAGATGAAAATACTTAAAGCCAACCATTAAACTGAGGTCAGGGGCCCCTATGGAAGAGATAAATGAAGGATTGAAGGAGCTGAAGAAGATGGCAACCCCTGTAAGTTGATGTCCTTATGCAGGTAAAGGCAAGCACAAGATAAAATGAGGTCTGTCATTGAATAAGAAGAAAGGGAAGCAGGAACAGAGGTTTTAGAAGGAGAGGGAGAAGCAGAAAGGGAGAAGCAACATGTAGACAGACGCCAAGATCCTTGCCATGCATCTCTACATAGATACAGGTTGTTATAAATATTCCTTAAGGGATGGATTTCTATAGGTAAATTTATCTTATCTAGGTGGGTGGTTTATATCTTTATCAATTAGTTGTAAGTTTTTGGTGTGGTGTACATTGATTATTTAACATATAAATTTAGTTATTGGTTACAATTGGTTAAGTCATGACTTCACAGGGTTGTTGGGAATGTGAGCAAAGTCTGTGACAGGAAGCCTTACTAGGCTGTAGAATGCTGGGGGCTAGCTTGCTGTGTGGCCACAGTAGCATGGCCTGGAGAATGTGATGTGTGTGTCTGGCATGGGAAGAACCCGCCAAGGGAACAGTGTATGAAAACAGCTGAGAAAATAGCTAGAGCATGTGGATCAGTGTGGAGCAGGAACACATGGGAAGCATTCCGGCAGATTACTCAAACACTACCTCAACAAACCCTCAGTATTAAGTATGCACATTTATAAGTTTCCATCTGTGCCCTGGAGCAAAGGCTGAGCCACAGCTCTTGATTCTCAAATCCCAGTGGCAGAGAGCTGGTCTCCTAGGAGAGCTGTCACTCCTAAGTTCTCAGGTGAGACTACCACTTTTGCTTCCATAACTATCCAAAGAGGGACTCTCCAGGCAATCACAGGGGACAGGAACCATGAAACAGCCAGGAATAGGATCCTTCCAATTTCCATCAGTGTCCAGGAACTAACCATGTGACACAGCTCTGCACACCCTAAATCCTGCCTGGAGAGAACTAGTCTCCCAGGAGTGCAGACACACCTAAGATAACAGGCTCACAGGCTCATAGGACGGACAGACTCCAGTCAGAGAAAGGAAGACTAACACCTTAGATAACCAGATGGTGAGAGGCAAGCACAAGAACTTAAGCAACAGAAACCAAGGGTACTTGGCATCATCGGAACCCAGTTCTCCCACCAGAGCAAGTCCTGGATACTGCAGTATACTAGAAAAGCAAGATTCTGATTAAAGTTACATCTCATGATGGTGTAGAGGACTTTAAGAAGGGCATAAATGACTGCCTTAAAGAAATACAGGAGAACACAGATAAGCATGTAGAAGCACATAAAGAGGAAACACAAAAGTACTCTAAAAAAAAAAAAAAAAAAAAAAAAAAAACTGGAGGAAAACCCAACCAAACAGATTAAGGATTTGAACAAATCAATCCAGGATCTAAAAGTAGAAACAGAAACAATAAAGAAATCACAAAGGGATACAACACTGGAGATAGAAAACCTAGGAAAGAGATCAGGAGTCATAGACACAAGCATCACCAACAGAATACAAGAGATAGAAGAGAGAAGCTTAAGAACAGAAGATACCACAGAAAGAATTGAAACAATAGTCAAAGAATATGCAAAGTGCAAAAAGCTTCTAACTCAAAACCTGCTGGAAATCTAGGACACAGTGTGAATACCAAACCAAAGGATAATAGGTATAGGAGAGAATAAAGATTCCCTAATCAGGAGCCCTACAAATATCTTCAACAAAATTATAGAAAAAATTTCCCTAAAGAAAGAGATGTGCATAAACATAAAAAAAAAGCCTACAGAACTCCAAATAGACTGGACCAGAAAAGAAACTCCTTCTGTAACATAATAGTCAAAAACACCAAAGGCACAAAATAAATAAAGAATATTAAAAGCAGAAAGGGAGAAAGGTCAAGTAACATATAAAGAGAAACCTATCAGAATTATACCAGACTTCTCACCAGAGACTCTAAAAACCAGAAGATCCTGGGCAGATGTCATACAAACCCTCAGAGAACACAAATGCCAGCCCTGGCTACTATACTCAATAAAACTCTCAATTAACATAGATGGAGAACCCAAGATATTCCATGACAAAACCAAATTTACACAATATCTTTCCACAAATCCAGCTCTACAAAGGATAATGGATGGAAATCTCCAACACAAGGAGGGAAAATACACTCTAGAAAAAGTAAGAAAGTAATCTCCTTGTAACGAAACCAAAAGAAGAGAGAGAGACACAAATATAATTCCACTGTTAAAAACAAAAATAACAGGAAACAATCACCATTCCTTAATATCTCTCAACATCATTGTACTCAAACCTCAATAAAGAGACATGGACCAAGAGACTGGATAGGAAAACAGGACCCAGCATTTTGCTGCCTACAGGAAACCCACCTCAGTGACAAAGACAGACACTACCTAAGAGTAAAAGGCTGGGAAAAAAATTTCAAGCAAATGGTACAAAAAAAAAATCAACCTGGCTTAGACATTCGAACATCAAATAAAATCAAATTTCAAGCGAAAGTTGTCCTAAAAGATAAAGAAGGACACTTCATACTCATCAAAGAAAAAAATCTGCCAAGATAAACTCTCAATTCGACATCTATGTTCCAAATGCAAGGGCACCTACATTCATAATTTTTTTTACTAAAGCTCCAAGCATACATTGCACCACACACAATAATAGTAGGAGGTTTCAAAACACTACTCTCATCAATGGACAGATCATGGGAACGGAAACTAAATAAACACAGTGAAACTAACAGACAAATGAATTTAACAGACATCCATAGGACATTTCATTCTAAAACAGAAGAATATACCTTATTCTAAACAGCTCTTTGTACCTTTTGAAAAATTGACCATATAATGGGTCACAAAACAAGCCTCAATTGATACAAGGAAGATTGAAATAATTCCAAGCACCATATTAGATCACCACGGATTAAGGCTTGTCTTCCATAACAACAAAAATAAGAGAAAGCCCACATACAAATGGAAGCTGAACAGCACTCTACTCAATGACAACTTGGTAAAAGAAGAAATAAAGAAATCATTAAAGACTTTTTAGAATTTAATGAAAATGAAGGCACAATATATCCAAACTTATGGGATACAATGAAAGCAGTGCAAGGAGGAATACTCATAGCTAGGAGTGCCTTGAAAAAGAAATTGGAGAGACCACACAATAACATCTTGACAGCACACCTGAATTCTCTAGAATGAAAAGAAGCAATTTGACCCAAGAGGAGTAGAGGGGACGAAATAATCAAACTCAGAACTGAAATCATCAAGTAGAAACTAAAAGAAATATACAAAGAATCAACAAAACCAAAAGATGGTTCTTTGAAGTAATGAACAAGTTAGACAAACCTTTAGCTAGAATAACTAGAGGGCACAGAGAGAGTATCCAAATTAACAAAACCAGAAATGAAAAGGGAGAGATAACAACAAAAACTGAAGAAATTAAAAAAAATCAGGTCCTACTACAAAAGCCTATACTCAACAAAACTGGAAAATCTGGATGAAATGGACAATTTTCTAGACAGGTACCTGGTACCAAAGTTAAATCAGGATCAGACAAACCAAATAAACAGTACCATAATCCCTAAAGAAATAGAAGCACTCATTAAAAGTTTCTCAACTAAAAAGTGTACAGAACCAGCTAGGATTAGTGCAGAATTCTATCAGACGTACAAAGAAGACCTAATACCATTGCTCTTCAAACTAGTTCACAAAATAGAAACTGATGGAACACGATCCAATTTGTTCTATGAAGCCACAATTACACTTATACCTAAACTAGACAGAGACCCTACAAAGAAAGAGGACTTCAGACCAATTTCCCACATAAATATCGATGTAAAAATACTAAATAAAATTTTTGCCAACAGAATCCAAGAACACATCAAAGAGATGATCACCATGATCAAGTAGATTTCATCTGAGGGATACAAGGGTACTTCAATATATGGAAATCCATCAATGAAATATAATACATAAACAAACACAAGTGAAAAAAACACATGATCGTTTCATTGGATGCTGAAAAAATTTGAAAAATTCAACATCCATTCATGATAAAGGTCTTGGAAAGATCAGGAATTCAAGGCCCATACCTAAGCATAGTAAAATCAATAAATAGCAAGACAGTAGCCAACATCAAACCAAATCGAGGGAATCTTGGAGCAATTCCACTAAAATCAGGGACTAGACAAGGCTGCCCAGTCTCTCCCTACCTATTCAATGTAGTATCTAGCCAGAGCAATTAGACAACAAATGGAGGTCAAAGGGATACAAATTTGAAAAGAAGAAGTCAAAATATCATTATCTGCAGATGGTATGATAGTATATTTACATGGTCCCAAAAAATTTTACCAGAGAACTCCTAGGGTTGATAAACAACTTTAGCAAAGTAGCTGGATATAAATATACTCAACAAATCTTATCCTTCCTCTACTCAAAGGATAAGCAGGCTGAGAAAGAAATTAGGGAAATGACACCCCACAACAGCCACAAGCAATATAAAATAATTTTCTGTGACTCTAACAAAGAAAGTGAAGGATCTGTATGACAAGAACTTCATGTCTCTGACGAAAGAAATCAAAAAAGTTCTTAGAAATTGGAAAGAATTTCCATGCTCATTGATTGTCAAGATTAATATAGTAAAAATGTCCATCTTGCCAAAAGTAATCTACAAATTCAATGTAATCTGCATAAAAATTCTAATTAATTCTTCATAGAATTAGAAAGGGCAATTTGCAAATTCTTTTGGGAAGGCAAAAAACCTAGGATGGTGAAAATTATTTTCAACAATTTCTCAGGGAATCACCATCCCTGACCTCAAGCTGTATTACAGAGCAATAGTGATAAAAACTGCATGGTACTGGTACAGAGACAGGCAGGTAGAACAATGGAATAGAATTGAAGACCCAGAAATGTCCCCACATATCTGTGGTCACTTGATCTTTGACAAAGTAGCTAAAACTACCAAATGGTGAAAAAAAGACAGCATGTTCAACACATGATGCTGATTGAACTGGAGTCAGCATGTAGAAGAAGGCAAATTGACCCATTCTTATCTCATTGTACAAAGCTCATGTCCACTTGGATCAAAAACCTTCAAAAAAAAACAGATACACTGAAACTAATAGAAGAGAAAGGGGAAAGCCTTGAACACATGGGCACAGGGGGAAATTTCTTGAAAGGAACACTGGCCTCTGCCCTAATATCAAAAATCGACAAATGGTGCTTCATAAAATTCCAAAGCTTCTGTAAGGGAAAGGACACTTAATAGGACAAAATGGCACCCAACAGATTGTAAAAGGTCTTTTCCAATCCTACATCTGATAGAGGACTAATTTCTAATATATCCAAAGAACTTAAGAAGATAGACTCCAGAGAATCAAATAATCCTATTAAAAGTGGAGTAGAGAGCTAAACAAAGAATTCTCAACTGTGTAAAACCAAATGGCTAGAAAGCACCTAAAGAAATGTTCAACATCCTTAGTTTTCAGGGAAATGCAAATCAAAACAACCCTGAGATACCACCTCACACTAGTCAAAATGACAATTATCAAAATCTCAGGTGACAGTATATATTGGAGAGGAGGTGGAGAAATAGGAACACTCCTCCATTGTCTTTAGGATTGCAAGCTGGGACCAACACTCTGGAAATCAGTCTGGTAGTTCCTTAAAAACTGGACATAGTATTACCTAAGGACCCATCTATATTACTCCTGGGCATAGTAGACCCCAAAGATTTTCCAACATAAAGCAAGGATACATGCTCCACAATGTTGAAAAAGCCTTACTTCTAATAGCCTGAATTTGGAAAGGACCAAGACATCCTTCAACAGATGAATGGATACAGAAAATGTGGTACATTTATATAACGGAGTACTACTCAGCTATTAAAAACAATGACCACATGAAATTCTTATGCAAATGGATGGAACTAGAAAATATCATCCTGAGTGAGGTAATCCAGTCACAAAAGAACACACATTGTGTTCAGTCACTGATAAGTGGATATTAGCCCTAAAGCCTGGAATATCTAAGAATAAATCCACAGATCACATGAAGCTCAAGAGGTAGGAAGACCAACCTGTGGATGCTTCATTTCTTCTTAGAAGGGAGAACAAAATACCCACCAGAGGAAATACGGGAACAAAGAGTATATAGCAGGGTCTGAAGAAATGATAATCCAGAGATTACCTCACCTGTGGATCCATCCCATATGTAGCCACTAAATCCAATCACTATGGCTGATGCTAAGAAGTGCTTGCTGACAGGAGTCTGATATTGCTATCTCCTGAAAGGCTCTATCAGAGCCCTACTGATACAGATGAGGATGGTTGCAGCTAACCATTGGATTGAACAATGGGACTCCAATGGAGGAGTTAGATAAAAGACTGAAGTTGCTGAAGGGGTTTACAGAATCATAGGAAGAACAAAAATATCAACCAACCAGACCCCTCCAGAGCCCCCAGGGACTAAACTACCAACCAATGTGTACACATGGAGGGACCCATGACTCCAGTAACATATGTAGCAGAGGATGGCATCATTCATCATCAATAGGAAGAGAAGCCCTTGGTCCTGTGAAGTCTCATTTCCCCAATGTAAGTTAATGCCAAGACACTGAGATTGGAGTTGGAGGGTGGGATGGGAGAATCTTCATAGAAGCAGGGGGAGGGGGAGATATATGTGAAAGGAGGAAAAGGGAATAACATTTGAAATGTAAATACATAAATCATCCAAGAAAAAAAAAGAAAATTTCCAAAAATAATGTTCATGAGAGAACACAGTTTTGCCTGATTTTGGGGAGAGAGAGAGAAAGAGAGAGAAAGAGAGAGAGAGAGAGAGAGAGAGAGAGAGAGAGAGAGGGGGGGGAGAAGAAGGAGGAGGAGGAGGAGTATGGAAACAATAGGCTTAAAATACAAATATATGTATGTAAAAAATCTTGCATGCATCATGTATCACTGTATCACAGTAACATTCAAAAAAGGAACATAATTTAAATAAAATTCTATGGTACAGATAATTTCATCTCCCCTTGAAGTTTTATTATCTGTAATGTTTAGACTTATGATCTATATAAGTTTATTTTTAATTATTTTTGAGGTAAGAATTGATGTTCATATCCATTTGAAATCTATCTAATAGAAACATCAGTTTCTCCATTAAATCTCTTTGGCCACATTATTACAACTCAATCTTTATCATAATGAATGGGTCTATTTTTGAATTTCTTTCTTTGATTTTCTTTGAAACAGTGTCTCCCAGCACTCTCTACCTAGAAATTCCTGTGTACACCAAGTTGGCCTCAAAACAGCATTGATTCATTTCTCGGTACATGGATTCTATGTTCTAGTCTAGAGATCATATTTCTCTTAGTATTGCTTGCAGTATCTTTGATTCAAATGTTTGAATTGCTTTCTTGTTATATTTTTAAAATTTGTTTCATTAATTTTGCTATTCCATACAAATTGTAAAGTCAATTTTTTACCAAAACATGCTGAGATTGATATGTCAATATTGAGTCTTCCAATGTTTTATCATGGTGAATATTTCCATTTATCATTATCTAATTCTTTTCCATTTAATTTGTAATTTCATCTTAGAGCTCTTCCACGTAATTCTTAAATGTTTCCACAGTTATTTTACTTTGTTTTGGTGTCTAAGGTAGAGCTTCTTATATATTTTCTTATTATTTGATGGCAGTAATCAGAAGCAGGATTGATTTTTTTTTTCTAATTTAGTTTTATCTCTGGAGACCTTGTTATTTCTGCTTATTTTTAGTGACTGTCTTATAAATCAATTAGAATTTTCTATTTAAACACTAATATAGTTTGTGAACAAAGAAAACTGAGCTGTTTGTTTCAATAAAATAGACTGTCTCAGAATCTAATTGAATGCTAAATAGAAATGAGTCACACAAAGATCATTACATTTTACATAGCTCTGCTGTTCACAATCTGTAATTTGTAAGTGACTCAGGTTCATGGATGAAATTCCTCATCTTTAAAATCAAGGCAATAAAAAATTCACCTCAAATGCTTATTATAAGTATTCAATAAAAATGTATCAGTTACACTAACATATCATTCATGTGAAACATAATAGTGGAAAACGGGTATATTACACAGGTAGACTTTGAGTTTAAAAGTTTTGTGTTTTTCCACTGGATATGTGTATCATCAACGTTGTCACTTAAAAATCTTCATTCTTCTTTTGTATTGTTGGTTGTGATATTTATTATGTTTTACATGAATGATATGTTAGTGTAACTGATACATTTCTTTTCCTTTGTTTCCTCATAACAACACATTTCTTGGGTAAATAAGTGAATGTGGCCTTACACACTTGTTCTGTTTTTCTCATCATTTTCTTCAACACTTCCTGCTTACCTTTTGTTGTCTGTATAGTTTCATGTCCATCAAGTGTTTTGATACATTATTTCTACATTTACATTTAGTTCCTTTGTTTTATAAATAAGGAAGTTTCCCCCTCACTATTGTATCACCTTCACTCAGAGCTGTTCCTGGCACACAGTAATTCTTGAAAATATATTTGTTTCTGCTGTGCTCTATTACTCAAGCCTATACAAACCTGGAAGCTTTAGTACCACTGTGCCCCGCACTATCTCGCCAGCAAGAACACGCGAGGACACACGAATCCTACTGCAGCTAAAATGTTTATTGAATCTTAAAGAGAGGGCCAGGGGCGCCGGCATGGCACGGCTTATATACACCCTAGCACGGCGCATCCACACCTGATTGGTCGCTTACCCATGATCTCATTAGGCACGCCCCGGAGTGGGCAAAGACCTGTATTTAGCATACAGAGATAATATACAGGAAGTACAAAAGCATGCAAAGAGTAAAATTATCAATTTTGCCTGAAAAATTTGTATATGTAATAGGCCAAATATCAGTATTTTGTAATAACCAATTTACTGTTGTTTGGAATAAGATATGTTTTACTAGGTTTCTTTTTAAAATACTTCCATAACTCTAGCCTATAATTTTGTATTAAAACAACTGAAGCTTTATCTCCAATGTGGATAATAAAGAACTAAGTCCTCTGGTAAGGTGAGGTACTTAGCCAATTAACATATCCTTAGAAGCTTAAAATTAGTTTCAAATATTCTTTTTTGGAGTAGTCTAACAGCTACTCCCCAAATATTAAAGCTCATTTTGAGAGCAAAGATTTATAGTAAAAATTTCCATATACCCTGAAAGATTTAAAGTTCTAACTTCTTACGTTGAAGAAGCGACAAAATTACATAATACAAGGCTGTTAGCCATTCTTAATGATATCACTTTATTGGCTCTCTAAAATTATAAGCAAGCTCACGAAATGAAAACTCACAATCGCCAGGATGTAAATAAATTGTATAAAAACAATCCTCTAAATCTATCTTGAAATGGCAGTTGGAGTAAGCAAACAGGCTATAATGCTCTCACAAGTTCTAAAACATCATCAATCCTTTATAAATCTTGTAACAATCTCTACCTGTTTGATTTTTCTTAATTACAAATAAGTTTGAGTTAGTCAATGTAACACTGGCAATCTTCAATCACAATCTTTAAGTTCTCCTTGTAACACCAGAGCACAACCACAGCTTTGGAAAGTCACCTGAGTTCTGAGTATGTGACGAGGCAGCTGTTCTTGGGGCAGTGGAATTAGCATCAAAATATAGATAACTTTAAGGCAAACCACAACTTTGGAAAGCAAAACTCAACTTCTAACAAACTAGCTTCTATAATCTAGTCTCTAAGTCACCGTTACAAAGTTTGACTGTCAATTCCTATATATGAACGCACGATGGTGTAGTCTCCAGTACCTCAACAAAGAGACATTGTCCTAAATTCTTTTAGAAGCCTGGTTTCTAGAATAAGAATTCCATAAAAATATTACCTCAACTTAGACCTGTTTCTCTAGGTTGGCTCATGCCACAAGTTGTCTAGAATGACCTTATCCAAATTACCAGTTTTATGTCAACTTTCTGTTACCAATATTATACCTTTTTAACCATATCCAATAACTTAAAAGCCAATAGTCCATAACCAAGGCATGTAGAGCATATTTATGCATTTAAAACAAATGAGAAACAAAATTGAAGTGGCTACACATATCTTTAATATTTAGACTAAGCACCATTTTTACCTTTTTAGCTATGATTTTAAGAGAAGCACCTTGTCACCTGTTGAGTCTAATAATCAGCTCATGTAGATGCTCACCCCTGGGCAGCTTCTCCAGCTGACCTAGACACCTGGCTACAGGTACAGGGCTCTAAAGGCCTGATTGAAACTGCTTTTTATTCATTTGTTCCTTTTTGAAATGAGTTAAAATCAAATCAAGGTGTGAACGACCAGCAGATAAAGTTTTTACCATTTTTTCCTTTGAACATGAAACATAAAACATTTAAGCAACAGAAACAAAAACCACAGACATAAACTGACATACATGGACAGCTTGGTGCACCAAGGACAGACAATAGACAAAGAGGGAAAAAAACAGATGGTGTTCCATAAAAGGGAACCAAGATTCCAATAGGAGTCAGCAGAGAGGTAGGATTTCCCCTTTCCCACCACTTCTACGGTGACCATCAACTCGAGTGGAGTTGATATGGACGATGGATTGTCTCAATTCCTGGACTAGTCCATCAACATGTCGAAACCAAATTCCTGTAAGATACTGAGATATATTATGGGATATCTGAGCAGCAAAACTGACATTCACAAATGGTATGGAAGTGAAACACAGTCCTGAATATTTCCACTCACAACCCAATTACATTAACTCCATCAAGCTGTGCATGGGCATTGAGATGTCCTTTTGCTTGATTCTCCTGAGTAAATTTTCAGGTGGTCTACCTCTATCAAATCTGATCAGTATGACTCTGTGAAGTTCCCAGAGCCTAATCACACCTTTTACAAGCACAAAGACAAAATTTTTCTCCCAAAATACTGTGTTCCTTTTATCTCCTCCCTTTTTCTCTCCCCGGGCGTTCTTTCCCCAACCTCTCGCTTCCTCACATCTGAAGTCTTTGGAAGGGTCTGTCTGCTTATATTTATCTTTTCTCCTTGAGCTCTTTAATTTTTTATCCCATTCTGTTTCTGACATGTTGCCTTGTATCTTCCCTAGCACTCTCCGTCCCGCTACCACAGTTGGGCGGCATTTCCCATCTTCTAGGCGCGACCTCTGACGGTGCCTAGTGGCAGCCACGAAATCAAAAACCAAAAGAGAAAGCATGAAGGCTGCTAAAACAATAATAAAAACTTCCGCCGCATCTTCTAGCAGGGGAGAGAAGTGGAACAGATCAAGACCAAACATGTCTCTCAGAGCCTACCTTAATCACTACAGTTCTGGATTCCCTCCGTGGACGGAGGACTCCTCTCTCGGCGCCTGGCGATGGTTTGGCGTTTCTCTCCCGGGTTTCCGGCACCAGATGCCCCGCGCTATCTCGCCAGCAAGAACACGCGGGGACACACGAATCCTACTGCAGCTAAAACGTTTATTGAATCTTAAAGAGAGGGCCAGGGGCGCTGGCATGGCACGGCTTATATACACCCTAGGGCGGCGCATTCACACCTGATTGGTCGCTTACCCATGATCTCATTAGGCACACCCTGGAGTGGGCAACGACCTGGCACGAAGGCACTCTTGCACATGCTCACACAGTTAACTTCCTGAAAGGAAGTCGGCTGGCGCGGCGGAGGCCAGCGCCATCTTGTAATGGCAAAGCTATCCCGGCTTTCCACGTGGGGCACAGTGGAAGCCAGCGCCATCTTGTAGTGGCGAATGTTATTGCGGCTCTCCACACCACTGGCCATCTTTCATAGTGCTAGAAGGTGCTTATGGAATATACTGGAGGAGAAAAGTAATCATTGGTCATGCCCAGCTTTGAACCCTGAAAACCGTGATAATGTGTGGTTTGAGAAGACCACTTGTACAGTAGTGGCATGACTACTTTGAAATTTTGCTCCACAGAATGGAACTCATACCAATAAATCGCTAAGATCCTATGGCTACACAAGTCATATGCGCTACAAGCATACCTAATACTATCATTCTTCAAAATTGATATAGTATTAAAAATAATTTTTACATCATAGATTAAAGTATCATGCAGCCCTCATAAGAAAGACCCCATATGAACAATAATGCCAAGCAACCAGAGCTTCCAGGGACTAAGCCACAACCTAAAGCCTATACATGGACTGACCCTGGACTCTGACCTCATAGGTAGCATTGAATATCCTAGTAAGATCACCAGTGTAAGGGGAAGCCCTGGGTCCTCCTAAGACTGAACCCCCAGTGAACGTGATTGTTGGGGGGAGGGCGGCAATGGGGGGAGGATGGGGAGGGGAACACCCATAAAGAAGGTGAGGGGGAGGGATTAGGGTGATGTTGGCCTGGAAACCGGGAAAGAGAATAATACTCGAAATGTAAATAAGAAATACTCAAGTTAATAAAAAAAAAAGAAAAAGAAAAAAAAAAGAAAAGCTTTTATTTGCAATCAGTAGTGATTAACATAGTGTCTTACTGGCAAAGGAGCAAAGAACAAAAGACATTATAATTTCTAGTTCTAAATATAACATATGTATTTTCCCACCATGGAAGCCAAGGGGTCATTGTGGAAGAAGGAACAGAAAGAGTGTAAGATCCAGAAGCAGTGGTTGATTACAAACAAACAATGAAACAAACAAAAGCAAAAGTAAACCTGTCCATTTAAAACACTTGGACATGCCCAAGTTAGACCAAATCCCAGCATGTCATAGAGATAATCACAAATATTCCACTCCAATCTGTAGAACTATTAGCATGAAAACAATTAGCCATTGATTTTGATATAAAAATATTTTGACACTATGTTCAATTTAGCAGCATCGTGGTGTTAGTTTCTCTGCTAGAGCATATGACTTGTGTAGCCATATGTCTTAGCCCTGTATTGTCCTGTATAAGTTCCTTCTTGTGGTGCAAAATTTCAATGCAGTTAGAAAGTGAATGGTTATTCTTGTGATGTTCGTGCCACTACCACATAAGTGGTCTTCTCAAGCCACACATTATCATGGTTTTCAGAGTTCATTGCTGGACATGATTGATGAAATTGTTCTTTAAAAATGAAAGCAAACAAACAATTGGGGTGGGTGTGGAAGGGGGTGAATTGTAGAAGAACCCAGGTGTGTGTGTGTGAATATATTCAAAACACAGCATAAAACTCTCAACAAATTAACAAAATGTAAATTATAAAATAAAAAAGTATATTTTTAAAAAGAAAATATATTTTCTAAGGGAATAAATAGAAGATTTAGATATACATATGGCTCTACCAACAGCTAAGACAGATGAAGATACTTAGAGCCAACTATTGGACTTAGTACAGGGACCCCTATGGAAGAGTTAGGGGAAGAACTGAAAGAGCTAAAGGGGATGGCCACCCCATAGGAAAAAAAAAAAACAGCAATATCAACTAACCCTGACTCCTCAAAGCTCCCAGAGACCAAGTCACCAACCAAAGAACATACATAGGTTCGTCCATGGCTCCTCACACATATGTAGTAAAGGACTGCCTTGTCTTGCCTCAGTAAGAGAGGACATGCCTAATCCTGTAGAGACTTGAGGCCTCAGGGAAGGGGGACGCTGGTGGTTGGATGGGGGGAAGTGGCTGGGTGGGTGAGGAAGCACCCTCTCAGAGGCAAAGTGAATGGGGGCTGAAAAACGCAGGAAGGATGGAATGGGAGGGGCAGCAACATTTGGAATACAAATAAATAAAATAATTTAAAAGATCCAAACAAGAAAAGAATAATATTGGAGAAAATTAGTGAAGGGGTCATGGGAATGTTTTTGGTCAATTTATATAGTAATTGTTTAAAGTAAGAGAACAGTGTATAAGTTACCATTCTGGGGTTATAAAGATTCAAATCAGTGACTATTATAAATCCCAACAAACTATAGAATTTAAAAAAATAAAATATGTACAGCACTAATATAGGAGCAAGAATATACACATCTGCTACAATTTACTGTAATTCTGAAAGCAAATACTCATTTACATACATGTGAATAAATAATTTCAGTTGAGTGTTAGGGTATTTCAAGAGGCAACTGATGGTCTTATTAAAAGATATATGCTTACTTTGTAGATAGCTGTTATATCTTAAACTGTGACGTTCTTTTTATATGAGATAATACATGTACTTATGAAAACATAATATAGGATCACATAAACCATTTCAAAATTGTAACAACTGTTTTATACCTATGACTATAGAAGTATAATCTACCATTTTTATTATATCTACTAGCCTACATGATAAAAGGAACTACTGCAGTCATCAGTGGTTTACAAGAAGCACTTCTTTAAAATGTAAAGATTTTAGTTGCCTGATATTTTCATCTACTCATCTTGAGAATTCTCATTGCAATAAATATATATGCTAGAAGGAAAAGTGCTGGATTATTAGAGATTTAGTTATTAGTCCTATAGGACAAATACTTGTTTTCTTTAAACTTAGAGAAAATAAGAATCTGATATTATTGTCTTACTTAATAATGTAAATTCAAAATATTTAATGCTACCTTTAAAAGTAATTGTGCAAGCCCTGCCTTTCCCCCTAAATAATATCCAAATTGTGTAATAGTGTTCATAAAATGAGAATTGGTTGGTTACTTGCAAAATTGTTTCCTTAAAGAGAATATATATATATATATATATATATATATATATATATATATATATATATATAGTCTGCATTCAATTTAAGATTAAGTTAGGATTTTTATACATGAATTTGGGGTTTCAAATTTACCTTATTCATCCTTCTGGAACATTTTCTTATAAACTATGGCTTCTGTATGTAATACTTACCTTAACATAAGACCAGGCCTATCCAGGTGAACTGGGTAAAACAGTTTTGTGGGTAGTCATTAATAGCTTGTGTATAAACATTATGGTTTCCTCCGATGATAGGTTGTCATGATGCAACCCAATAGCAAATAAATAAATATTACCTCCCTTTCAGACACGGTAGATGTAGAAAAGTCAAAGTGCCGATTTTCTCATTCTGATAGTAACTGAAGTTTTAGAAAATTTTAAGGGTTTAATGTTATTCCATTTGTTTATGCTTTAGTTACCTATTCTTTGGCTGTGTGTTTAGCTGTGCTAAGAACACCTAAGAACATTGGGTCAGTGGGCTGGTTTAGCCATATAAATGCTAGCCTGACAACCTGACTGAGTTCAATGGAACCATACAGTGGTGGAAGGAGAGTCAAGGTTGCAGAGTTGCTCTCTGATCACCACATGTATGCCATGGAATACATACCTTACCACACATATTGGTAATAAGAAATTCCAAAAATATCAAAAGAATAGCATACTTAGCATGAGACTCATACACATTCTGTGTTGTTACCTATAGTCAAACTCCTATGTACTGAAATACCTTGGAAGATGTCCTTGTTAATTGCAATTCATGTTAAGGTGATTTCCAATACTTTTGTCATACATAAGAGTTAACATACAGACTAGGTCAAAATAAAAATGCCTATCTGTGCCTTCTATGTGAGAAGAAGGTATTTATGGTAAGGTATTTAAAATTTGCTAATATACTTCATTGGTTAGAAATTTATTTTATTTTGTACCTGTGTTGTTAATAATTCTTAAGATTTATAGAATTATATTTCTATAAGTAATATATCTTTACATTCTCTTTGTATTATGCCCTAATTTGAAAATTCTTGAATTTCAGCTATCTTATTCACATGTCAAATATTATACATTCCCTTCAGGAAATATGACAACTAGAAGTGTTGTAATGTGCTAACTCTCTGGATTAGCACGGCAATTTCCCCTGTGGGCCTATTCTATAAGAGTAGCTCTATAAATCAGAGAAGCAACCATCTGGCCAAATTCATTTACAAACACAAATTTCTAGTATGAAATAAAGGTGTATTGGGAAAGCCTATAGGAAACTATTTTACTTACATATCTAGAAAATATCAGTTGTTTCCAACTACTTAGCAAAAATTCCTCTATTAGTATCCTTCAGATGACTGAGACATTTATATATCTTTCAGTATCATTATAAAAGATACATCAATATATGGTGGTGAAATACAAAGAAGAAAATTGAATGCTGTTCATCAGAGTTAATCACTTATTGCTTTTTGACACAGTCTCACTATGCAACCCTTGCAGGCCTAGATCAGACTGACCTTCATCTCACAGACGTACATTTAACTTTTCCTCCTGAGTGCTGAGTGTAGCATGAATCTCAGCCAGAGCTAAAATGTTGATGCTTACGCCTACTTGTTTCTATTATACATGTGTTTATTACATATTTACGTACATAGATATATCTATAAATAAAGGGAAATATAAATTATATTTAAACTACTACAGTTAAGTTTTTAATGTTCATATGACTTTGTTTGAATTTCTACATTTATCAGTACTTTAACATTATTTTTCCTGTTCATATAATCTTGAAATACTATAGATACTTGAAAACATAAATAACACTTTATAATTTATTCATTTCTATGCTGTTTAAAGATAATTTTAAAGGTATATTCTATGAAGAATATTAACCTCACAAACATTCTGTAGAAATTAGTATTGTAGTTTTCTACCTTTATGGATACTTACAAGCAGAATTACTAGAAAAAGGAAAATATATATTTTCAACTTTCTTGGGTTTTTTTTGTTTGTTTGTTTTCTTTATTGTTTTACTTTTTCCTTGTTTTTTTACATTTTCAATGTCATCTCCATTTACGAAGTTTGTTTTAAGAGCTCAAACTTGTCCTATGGATGAGGTTGAAAAGGAAGGACCAAAATATTAGCTGTGATATAGTGTTAAAATAAATAGGGATAAGGCACATACTTTTGATTAATTATTTTCGAATTCCTTCGATTTTATCATGAACAAATACCACACTTACACACACTTGATATTTTACGAAGAAGCCAAAAATATACAATGGAAAGAAAGAAAGCATCTTCAATAAATGGTGGTGGTTTAACTGGCTGTCTGTATGTAGAAAAATGAAAATAGACCCATGTACAAAGCTCAAGTCCAAGTGGATCAAAGACCTCAACATAAAACCGGATACATTGAATCTAATGAAAGAGAAAATGGGAAAGAGCCTGGAACCCATGGGCACAAAAGGAAATTTTCTAAATAGAACTCCAATGCTCACCTTGTAAGATCAAGAATTGATAAATGGGACCACATGAAACTAAAAAGCTTCTGTAAGGCAAAGGACATAGTCAATAAGACAAATCAGCATCCTACAAATTGGGGAAAAAATCTTCACTAACCCCACATCTGATAGAGGGCTAATATCGAAAATATGTAAAGAACTCAAGAAGCCTACCACCAAAAATCAAACAACCCAATCAAAAAATGGGATATAGAACTAAACCGAGAATTCACAACAAAGGAATCTCAAAGAGCTGAGTAGCACCTAAAGAAATGTTCAAAGTCCTTAGTATTCAGAAAAATGCAAATCAAAATTACCCTGAGATTCCATCTTAAATCAGTCAGAGTGGCTAAGATCAAAAACTCAGGTGACAACACATGTTGGCAAGGATGTGGAGAAATAACACTCCTCCATTGCACGTGGGATTGCAAACTGGTACAACTACTCCAGATATCAATTTGGAGGTTCCTCACAAAATTGGAAATAGACCTACCTAAAGACCCAGCAATACCACTCTTGGGAATATATCCAAAAGATGCCTCACCATACCACAGGGCCTCATGTTCCACTATGTTCATAGCAGCATTTTTTTGTGATAGCCAGAAGATGGAAACAAACTACATATCCCACTACAGAAGAATGGATACAGAAAATGTGGTTTATTTACACAATGGAATACTGCTCAGCTATTAAGACTGAGAAGACTCCAAGCTTTGCAAGCAAATGAAAGGAACTAGAATATATCCTCCTGACTGAGGTAACTCAACCCAAAAGGATATTCACAGTATGTTCTCACTAATAAGTGTTTATTAGCTGAAAAGAAAGAAAAAAAAAAGGACAGAATACGTAAGATAAGTCCACAGAACTCAAAAAATGTCAACAAGCTGAAGGGCCCATGTGAGGATGCCTCAGTTCCACTTCAGAGGGAAAAGAAAGCAGCCACAATGTGTGTGGTGGGCAGAGAAAGGAAGGGGGATGGGGGTGTGGGAAAGGGGAACATGATCTGGGTTGTCCAAAAAGACTGAAGTTGAGGAACAGCTAAAAGAATGGAAACAGGTGACCTTTGGAGCAAGGAGGTTGGAAGGATGCTCTAGAATGTACCAGAGACCTGGGAAGCAAGAAATCCTCAGGACTCCAGGGGTGGGGTGGGAGACAGCAAACTATCATACAGTGGGGAGAGAGAACTTATTGAATCCACCTCCAGCAGAAAGTCAGGGCATCAAGTGTGGGATGGGGTTGCTATCCCACAGTCAAACCTCTGACACATAATTTTTCCTATCTGAAAGAAATTCAGGGATGGAAATGGAGAAGATTCTAAGGTAAAAAAGGTCCAGCAACAGGCCCAAAGTAGGATCTAGCTCAAATGGAGGCCCCAAGATCTGATACCCTTACTGAGGCTACAGGGTATACACAGAGAGGGACCTATTATGACTGCCCTCCAAAAGACCCAACAAGCAGATGAATGAGTCAGATGCAGATATGTGCATCCAACCAAGGAACAGAAGTTGCTGACCCTTGTGGTTAAATTGGGGAAAAGCTGGAAGAAGCTGAGGAGGAAGGCTACCCTGTAGGAGGACCAGCAGTCTTAATTAACCTACACTCCTGAGATTTCTTAGTCACTGTATCACTGTGATGGTTTATATATGTTTGGCCCAGGAAGTAGCACTACTAGAAGGTGTGGCCTTGTTGGAGGAAGTGTGTCACTGTGGGGTGGGCTTCGAGACCCTCCTCCTAGCTGCCTGGGGATGCTCAGTCAGTTCCTGGCTTCCTTTGGGTGACGATATAGAACTGCTCCATTATATAACTACTGGTTTTGTTGGTATCTTTCAATTTTCTGTATGGGTCAAGTTACAGGACTACCTTTGGAGTAAATTTTTCTTTTCTGTTATCCTTTTTTTTTCCTCCTGCACATAGGTTCAGTCTTATTTAAATTATCATTATGTATAGTCACACTAATTTCAGCTTTTGGTTCCATGTCTTTTTTTTTCTCCATCTTTGTTAAATTGGGTATTTCTTATTTACATTACCCAATGTAAGTGAATGCCAGGGTGTTGAGGTGGAAATGGGTCAGTGGTTGTGGCAGAATCCTCATAAGAGCATGGGGACAGCTCAGGGGTATGAAAGATGGGTGTGGGGGGAAGATAAGGGATAACATTTGAAATGTAAATGCATAAAATATCCAAGAATAATAAAATTTAGAAATTTAATTTAGAAAAAGACAAACTGCATTGTTTTAGGGAGTGTTAGTTTATTTGATTGGGGAGTATATGTGGAATATTTGTAAGAGAACAGAAAATTCCATCATCTCCATTTGTCCATGAATACAGGTTATGGATATTGTCAAGATCTTTTTTTCTGATTCTTAAGCAGATACCGTATAAACATACATTTTCATGCAACTGCACTTATTCTCATCACTAAATGACATACATTTGAGTGTGATATTGACTTTCTACCTACATCTTTTTGCAGAACTACAGCTGGAAATTTTTGGTTTTTGACAAATTTAATTTGAAAAAATTAACATAGCCAATAATAATTCACTAAATTTAACATTGTTCTTGTTACATGCCAAGTATTCTACTAAGAGCAGATGGAAGTTAATGAGTTATTTACTATATTTTACAATTATGGTCTCAAATGTTTTACATAAACACTAAATACCTAACTTCAAAAGATAGAGTGAACCCCCTTCACAGTTAAAATGTACAGTCTCATTATTCTTATGTGTGCCATCCTCTTCTTGGAATGAAACAATGGGAACTTAAAGTTCCTCTATGAGATAGGTTAGTAATACAAACTGGAGCTGAAAGAAGAGAATAAATGTCAATGTTTTTCTCTCTCCCCAACACTGGTTTTCAAACCATATTTTTCAGTTACATCAAAGAAATACAGTGTGGGGAAGTTAGAGCCTATAGTTTATCAATAGAAATGTTGATCAATTTATGACCGTTTCCCATGCAAAAATAGTAAGAAGCAACTGTATTGTGATAATGGTTCAATAAACTCAAAATCCTTATGAATTCTTGAGTATTGTACTAGAAATCAAGCCATTTTTTCGTTACTCTGTTATTTGTCTTCATTTTCCTTGAAAGCTCTGTACTACTGAAGAGTTCCTTTACCTGACATTGTTTAAAGAACTGCTCCATTATATAACTACTAGTTTTGTTGGTATCTTTCAATTTTCTGTATGGGTCAAGTTACAGGACTACCTTTGGAGTAAATTTTTCTTTTCTGTTTTCCTCTTTTTTTTCTCCTGCACATAGGTTCAGCCTTATTTAAATTATCATCTTGTATAGTCATCACTAATTTCACCTTTTGGTTCCATGTCTTTTTTTTCTCCATCTTTATTAAATTGGGTATTTCTTATTTACATTTCAATTGTTATTCCCTTTACCGGTTTCCAGGCCAACATCACCCTAACCCTTCACCCTCCCCTTCTATATGGATGTTCCCCTCCCCATCCTCCCCCATTACCACCCTCCCCCAACCATCCCGTTTGCTGGGGGTTCAGTGTTGGGAGGACCAAGGGTTTCCCATTCCACTAGTGCCCTTACTAGGCTATTCATGGCTACTTATGCTGTTTGAGCCCAGGGTCAGTCCATATATATAGTCTTTGGGTAGTGGCTTAGTCACTGGAAACTCTGGTTGGTTGGCATTGTTGTTCATATGAGGTCTCAAGCCCCTTCAAGCTCTTTCAGTCCTTTCTAAGATTCTTTCAACAGGGCTCCCATTCTCAGTTCAGTGGTTTGCTGCTGGCATTCGCCTATGTATTTGCTGTATTCTGGCTGTGTCTCTCAGGAGAGATCTACATCCAGTTCCTGTCAGCCTGCACTTCTTTACTTCATCCATCTTATCTAGTTTGGTGGCTGTATATGTATGGGCCACATGTGGGGCAGGCTCTGAATGGGCGTTCCTTCAGCCTCTGTTCTAAATGTTACCTCCCTATTCCTTCCCAAGGGTATTCTTGTTCCCCTTTTAAAGGAGAAGTGAAGCCTTCGCATTTTGGTCATCCTTCTTGAGTTTCACATATTCTGTGGATCTAGGGTAATTCGAGCATTTGGGCTAATAGCCACTTATCAATGAGTGCATACCATGTGTGTTTTTCTGTGATTGGGTTACCTCACTCAATATGATATTTTCCAGTTCCAACCATTTGCCTATGAATTTCATAAAGTCATTGCTTTTGATAGCTGAGTAATATTCCAGTGTGTAGATGTACCACATTTTCTGTATCCATTCCTCTGTTGAAGGGCATCTGGGTTCTTTCCAGCTTCTGGCTATTATAAATAAGACTGCTATGAACATAGTGGAGCACGTGTCTTTTTTATATGTTGGGGCATCTTTTGGTTATATGCCCAAGAGAGGTATAGCTGGATCCTCAGGCAGTTCAATGTCCAATTTTGTGAGGAACCTCCAGACTGATTTCCAGAATGGTTGTACCAGTCTGCAATCCCACCAACAATGGAGGAGTGTTCCTCTTTCTCCACATCCTCGCCAGCATTTGCTGTCCCCTGAGTTATTGATCTTAGCCATTCTCACTGGTGTGAGGTGAAATCTCAGGGTTGTTTTGATTTGCATTTCCCTTATGACTAAAGATGTTGAACATTTCTTTAGGTGTTTCTCAGCCATTCGGCATTCCTTAGCTGTGAATTCTTTGTTTAGCTCTGAACCTCATTTCTTAATAGAGTTGTCTCCCTTTTTTTTTTTTTTTAGAAATCTTACCTGGTTACCTTATGCTGTGTTACAGGAGCTATCCCCTATGTATGGGTGCTAGGGATCTGAAGTAAAGTTCTACTACTTTTGTCAGGACACTTTTTGGACTGAACTATTTCATATACCCTAGAAGCAACAATTATGCCTTCCTTGGCTGTAATGTTTTCTCCTTGGTATCATTATCAACCATGCTATGTCTTCTTTTCCTTTTCTTTTGCAACTTATTTTACCAACTAAAATGTTAATACCATGACTAATGTTGTACTTTTTTCTTGGTGGTGGGAGGGGCCAGGTGCAATAATTTATCTTTCACTTTAGAAGGAATATCTGCATGCCCTCCACCCCTTGAATTCTGGTTGGATTTATTTCCCATCCTCTTATATTTAAATGTGTAACCAATGAGTCCAAAGTGGTTACTGCTTCCTGCTCACTTGGTCCCATCAGCATTATGTCATCAATATAGTGCATCACCTGAATTCTCAGTAGCATATTCCCCAACCAAAAATGCTAGGTTTATTACCCAGTATATTCATGGTGTGTAGTAGAGTACTGCAAGGAACATAATAATTATTTATCTAATTACCATAAGAGAATTAATATTTAATGTAAGAATTATTAAGTACTGGTTAAATTCCAAATACCTTGCTAAGGCATAGTGAATAAAAGAAAAGCACATTTAGTGGCTTTATTTGGATTCTGGAGACCGCACATTCCTCACTTGGGTGTGTTACTCAGGCCCATTTACCAAGTGACTCAGAAAGCTGCTAGCTTTGTGTGGGGCCTGGAACAGGAGAGGCTCTTCATCAGGTCCAGGCTGCTGTGCAGGCTGCTCTACTATGGTACTTGAGGTGTCAGTGGCAGATAGAGATGCCTCTGGCAGGCCCCTGTAGGTGAAACAGAAGAGAACTTTAGGATTTTGGAGCAAGGCTCTACAATCCTCTGCTAACAACTATTCTCCCTTTGAAAAACAACTCTTGTCCTGCTATTGGGCCTTAGTAGAAACTGAATATTTGGCAATATGACACCAAGTTACCATGTGACCTGAAGTGCCCATCATGAGCTGGGTGTTATCAGACCCTCCAATTCATAATGTAGGACGTACACAGCAGCAGTCTGTTATCAAATGCAAATGGTATGTTCATGATTGGGCCCAGGCAGGTCCTGAAGGCACAAGCAAGTTACATAAAGAAGTTGTTCAAATGCCTACATTCTCTACTCCTGTTACGATGCCATCTGCTGCCAAGCATTCACCTATAGCCTCATGGGGTGTTCCTTATGATCGGCTGGCTGAAGAAAAGAAGACTAGGACCTGGTTTACTGATGGCTTTGCACATTATGCAGGCCCCCACCAAAAGTGGAGTGCTTTATAATCCTTTCTGGAACAACCCTGAAAGATACAGGTGAAGGAAAATCTTCACAGTGGGCAGAACTTTTTCGGGCAGTACACATGGTTTAGCACTTTGTTTGGATGGAGAAATGACCAAACATATGATTGTTCACTGACTCTTAGGCTGTAGTTTTTCACTGACTCCTGGGCTGCAGCCAATGTACTGGCTAGATGGTCAGGGACTTGGAAAGATCATGATGGAAAAATTGGTGAGAAAGACATCTGGGGAAGAAGTACATGGATAGATCTCTCTCAAATGGGCAAAGCATGTGAAGATATTTGTGTCCCATGTAAATGCTCACCAAAAGGTGACTTCAGCTGAGGAAGAGTTGAATAATCAAGTGGATAAGACGACCCGTTCTGTGGACAGTCAGCCTCTTTCTCCAGTATCCCTGTCATTGCTCAAGGGGCCAAGGTGGAGATTATGCTTAGGCTCAACAATATAGACTTCCACTTACCAATACTGATCTGGCTACAGCTGCTACTGAATGCCACATCTGCCAACAGGAGAGACCAACACTTAGCTCCAGATATAGCACCATTCCTCGAGGTGATGAGCCAGCAACCTGGTGGCAGGTTGACTACTTTGGACCACTTACACCATGGAAAAGACAACATTTTTTTCTTACTGGAGTACATACTTATTCTGGTCATGGATTTGCTTTCCTGAACGTAATGCCTCTGCCAAAACTACCATCTGTGGACTTACAGAATGCCTTCTCCATCCTCATGGTATTTCACTCAGCATTGCTTCTGACCAAGAAACTCATTTCACAGCTAGAGAAGTGCAACAGTGGGCCCAAGATCATGGAATCCACTGGTCTTACCAAGTTTCCCACCATCCTGAAGCAGCTGGTCTAATAGAAGGGGGGAATAGCCTTTCGAAGATACAGTTACAGCACCAATTAGGTGGCAGTAGCATGGAGGGCTGGGGCAAAGTTCTTCAGAAGGTAGTATATGCTTTGAATCTGCATGAGATATATGGTACATTTTCTCCCATAGCCAGAATCCATGGGTCCAGGAATCAAGGGGTGAAAAAGGGAATAGTTCCAATCATTATCAGGCCTATGACCCTTTAGGAAAATTTTTGCTTCCTGTCCTCACACCTCTAGGTTCTGTTGGCCTAGAAGTTTTGGTTCCAGAGTGGGGAGTGCTCCTACCAGGAGCCACAACAAATATTCCATTGAACTGGAAGCTCAGATCCACCTTGCCCCCGGTCATTTTGGGCTTCTAATGCCATTAAACCTACAGGCTATGAAAGGAATAACAGTGTTAGGAGGGGTGATAGACCCAGAGTACCATGGGGAAGTTGGATTACCTCTCCACAATGGAGGTAAGGATTATATCTGGCGCGCAGGAGATCCCTTAGGGTGTCCCTTGGTAATACCATGTCATGTGATTAAAGTCAGTGGGAAACTACAACAGCCTAATCCAAGCAGGATGGCAAAGGACAAAGACCCATCAGGAATGAAGGTATGGGTCACTCTTCCAGAAAAAGAACCAAGACCTGCTGAGGTGCTTGTAGAGGGTGGAGGAAATACAGAATGGGTAGTAGAGGAAGTTAGTTATAAAGGCCACATAACTAGTTGCAGAAACAAGGATTATAAAGAAATATGAATGCTTCTTCTGTTTTATTTTGTTAAGAAGACATTTGTCTTTTTCCCATTTTTTTTAACATCAATTGGCATTTAAGTTTTGATACTTAAAGAATGTTCCCAAGGAACATTACACCACTGTAAATTTATGAATACATTTGGGATTGTATGAGGAATAGTTATATCATGTTAGGCATATTCATGACCTTGTCATTGTTTCATGTGGACATAAGATATTTGTGTCAAGTTGACAAGAGGTGGATTGTAGTGGATATTCCTGGTTGTCAACTTGACTATATCTGTAATGAACTATAATCCAGAAATGGAAGGTTCACCTTTGATCCTGATCTTGAGGCTTGGAGATACAAGTTTGTGACCTGGATCTTGGTATGGAGATCTTGAGGCAAAGTGTCTATGAATCCCAAGAGCTTAAGGCAAGGAGATATGTGAGTTCAAGGTCACCTGGGACAAAGCAAGTCCCAGGCCCAGGTGTGGTGGTACACAGCTTTAATCTGGGACACATCTTCTGCTGGAGATTTGCATAAGAACAATGGAAGAAGGAAGAGACTCTCTTTTACCTGCCTGCCTGCCTTGTGGGACTAAGCCACTGCTAGATCCTTGGACTTACATTCATAGCTGCTGCTTTTGACTGTTGGAGAGTTGGACTACAGACTGTAAGTGATCAACCAATTCTCTTGCTATATAGAGACTACCCATAAATTCTGTGACTCTAGAGAATCCTAAGACAGGCATTGTAGCAAATCTTTAATGCTGCATACTCCAAACTCAGAGGCAGGTGAATCTGTGGGTTCAAATGTAGTCTTTTCTATATGGCTTTCCATTCAGCTAGTGCTACACTGTGAGAACCTGTCACAACATAAAACAACAAAAGATTGCTATTATGATTAGACACATGCCACTTAGCAATACAGTAAAAGTTTATAAGTTTACTTACAGCTTAATGCATAAAAGGAGCAAGATGAGTACTGCACACAAAGAACTGTTGGAGTCTCCATGGTAAAGGAGAATCTTATATAGTCTGTGGTTTGAGGAGACAATTCTTAAACATGGAAAATCTGGACTGACATTAATGGAAATGATAATCAGATTGAATTCTAGAGCAGATCATGTGAACAATTAATATATTTCTCTAGAAATAAATAGGTTCATGAACATTATATGCTCTTATAAAAATCCTATTACTCTATCCTTTACAAAAATAAGTTAATAGTTTAAAAATTAATTAATAGTTTAATAACTATTAAATAATAGTTATTGCATTTTGAGACTAAAACTCCAAAGACAAGTGACAACACAAACACAAGTAGGATATTGCTAGCTTCTAAAGCATTTTGAATCATTTTTTACACCATCTTATTGGTAAAATAGCAATATCTAATGAGACAAAATTAGAATAGACATATCAGAAATTAAAATGCTGTTTATAGGTCTTTATCTGCCTTTCTAGAAGAAAAAGAATAGAAGAAAAGTAGTTCCTCTTATTCTAGAATACAGAGTTTTCCTTTGTGCTTGTGAACTGGCTTTTGCTCTTCTACATTAGTAGTTGACACAGAAGAAGTCATTTTCACCAAGGTAATCAAATTTAAGATTTAAACCTTCACAACAGTAGCCTAGTGTCTTACATAAGAAAGAGTGAAATGCATTGCTATAAAGTTATTCCTCCAACCTACATGATCTTCATGTTCAAATCCACAATGTAACTGCTTTTGGTAGAAAGACCTTTATTGAGATTTTTTTTTTTTTAGTCATTCCATTCGTTTGTATCTCAAATCATATCTCACTTCCCAGTTACCACAGCACAAACCTCCCATCCCACATCTCTCCTGCCCCCCTCCCCTTGACCTCTATGAGGGTGCCTCCCCACCCACCCACCCTCTCCCACTCCCCACTCCAGGATCCTCCTGTGCTGGGGCATCAAACCTCCATAGGACCTCCCTTCCCATTGATGTCAGACAAGGCAACCCTCTGCTACCTATGTTTCTAGAGCCATGGATACCTTCCTGTATACTCCTTGGTTGGGGGTCTAGTCCCTAGGAGCACTGCGTGGTCAAGCCAGCTGCTGTTGTTCTTCCTATGGGGTTTCAATGCCCCTCAATTCTGCCAGCCTTCCTCCCACTTCCCCACTCTGGTCCCAAAGCTCAGTCTGATGTTTGGCTCCAAGTGTCCACATGTGCATTGGTCAGTTGCTGGCAGAACCTGCTCCCAAGGAGCAGCCACACCAGGTTCCTATCAGCAAGCACTTCATGATACCAGCAACAGTGTCGAGGTTTGGTGTCTGCAGACAGGATGGAAACCTGGGTGGGGTAATCCCCAGATGGCCCTTCCTGCAGTCTCTGCTCCAATTTTTGTCCCTGTCTTTCCTATGAACAGGAACATTTCTGGTTTTAAAAATGTGGAGAAGGGTGAGTGGTCCCATCTAAAGTCATCCCTTTTGGGTCCTGGCAGCCTCTTACTTCTCTGGCATCTGGGACTTTCCAGTGGCTATCCCCAATTCCTTGTCCCCCAAGGCTTCATTTTTTAGTTGCCTGACCATACACACTTCTCTCCTGTCCTGTTCAGTACTTGATACTATCCCCATTATTTCCTCCCTTTCCTCTCTCCCAGGTAGCCCCTTATCTCCAACTTCCATGATCATCCTGTTTCTCCCCTCAATGCAGGACTGAATCATCCACACCCTGGTCTTCCTTCCTCCTAAGCTGCATGTGGTCTGTATGCTGTATTGTGTGCATTGTAAGCTTTTGGGCTAATATTCCACTTATCAGAGAGTATATACCATGTGTGTTCTTTTGTGTCTGGGTTGCCTCACTCAGGATGAAATTTTCCCCTTCTATCCATTTACCTGTGAATTTCATGAAGTCATTGTTTTTAATAGCTGAGTAGTAGTGCATTATGTAAATATACCACATTTTCTGTATCCATTCCTCTGTTGAGGGACATCTGGGTTGTTCCCAGCTTCTGGCTTTTAGAAATAAGGCTGCTATGAACATAGTGGAGCATGTGTCTCACCTGTGATCCTGGATGTGTCGGAACACCTAGGGGATCAAGTTGCACCTGAATGTGGGCTGAGTGGGTGGGATCCAGTGCAGAGGTTCCACTCTGGGCACAGGTGCAAACCAGAAGGAACCCTTTATTGAGTTTTTAAAAGTGAGACTCTGTCTTAATAGATTACTTGTGGAACAGAAAGAGCTTTCTCTCATTCTCTTTCTCTCTAGCTCTCTCTCTCTCTCTCTCTCTCTCTCTCTCTCTCTCTCTCACACACACACACACACACACACACACACACACACACACACACACACACACGCACTCTTTCTCTTTCTCATTCCCTTTTGATTGCTCTTGCTCTCACTCTAGCTTTTCATTGTTGCTCTCACTCTTGCTCTCCCTCACTGGCTCTGGACCCAGAGAAAAGTTGACCATCTACTTAGAAGGAAGAGAGGCCTCCCAAGACATCAGCCATTGACTTTTGTTATCTTGATTTTGTACCTTTATTGAGGATAAGTGAGGAAAAGAATGTCTTTTTCTTAAACCACCATTTAAAGCAGAATACATAAAATATATCTGAGAGGAAGGCTGAGCTAGACTTTTTTGTTGTGGTTTGCCCTGGAATTATCTGTATTTTGATGCTAATTCCACTGCACCAAGGACAGCTGCCTAGTCACATACTCAGGAATTAGGTGACTTCACCAGAACCTTCTCCCCATTGAATTTGTAAAATACAGGTGAGGGGCAGGTACAGGTTAGAAGGAGGCCTGTCATTGGAGGAGTAGGAAAATGGGTGGGAGAGAAGTTTTGAAGGAAGAGGAGGAGACTGGAACAAAAAGGAGGAAGAGAAGCGGTGGCAGGACAATGGAGGCTGACTTTAAGATTCCGCTTTGTGTTTTTACAGGTTGTTATTAATGTTCTTAAGGGATAGATGGCACCGGGCTTTGTATGATTAAGTGGGCAATTATATGTTATCAATTGAGTCAAAGATTATTGTGTTGTGTGTTCTTTTATGTGACAGTTTGAGTGTAGGAAAGTGTGCTGCGGCTAGAGACACTGGACCACCGCCGAAGAGTTGGGATGTGTTTCTGCAAAGATATCTAGCAGGTATCTTGGGGCACTGCAGTGTGACCTAGTGGGGGTAAAAGACAACCCAACTTTTTTATTTTTTATATTTTTACAACAACACTTTTTTACCCTACTTGAATATCAAAGTTGACCTCTGAAATTTCATGGATCTTTTTAAACACGTTTTTGGGTATTCCACAGATTTTCTACAAAATTATAGTTACTGGTGTGTGTGTGTGTGTGTGTGTGTGTGTGTGTGTGTGTGTGTAGACTAAAATGAATGGTGTCTAACTGCCCGTCCCCACATTGTATTCTCAGCAGAGCTTGTAAAGCCAGTGAGTAAAAACAGTGAATATTTCCTTGGAGATCAGCATCACTTCATCTGACATGCTAAGATAGATATACTTATTCAAGGAAGTCATCATTAAACCAACACATTTCCAATGTGTTTTGATTTTCTAGGACCACATTTTACTTGGGAAAGTGTCAAGATGTTCAGGCAAGCTACAGCTGTGAGTATTAACTGACTGAGAAACTAGCAGAGCTAAAAGCTAAGCAGATGAAGGTATCAAAAAAGCTTGTTAACACTCCATAAGTCACAGAGAGGAAGGAAACTGTCTTAGAGCTGTCAAAGACAGATTGGTAAGTGTGGATAGCATCTTTCTTGTCCTTACATTAGAGCTGCCATGGATGATTCACCTAATAATACTCTAGCAGCATTTTTGATGAGCAGCTTGAGCCCTCAGAGGGGTTTCCATAAAAACGACAGAAACATTTTGCTAGAGAATTGTGGAAAACATTTCATCTTTCTTGTTATCTGACAAGTGCCTTTGAGACAGTCCACATTGAACTTTGCATTGTACATTATTTTTCAGCAAAAGGAATGGTATATAGACACTAAATTTTATAAAAACATAGAACCCTAGCTTTTTGTCGTTTTTTACTGTCTTCCTGGATAGATCTAGAGATACATTGTTCAAGCCAATACTTAGGGATAATTACAGAAAGATATTTGGAACAAATATGTGTGACCCTAAATCTGAGTTTGTAACTAAATTCATGAGGAAGCCAAAATTGACAATCATATACAAGGTTTGGCGAGAAAGTATTAAAGTGATGAACAATTATGTGAACAAATGAGGCATTTCTTTTTCAGAAAGCAGTCCCATTAGAAATTGAAATGTTTTCTACCAGTGTTGGCAATGAATAAAACTTTTGGACTCCCATTCGCAAATTAATTTGCATATTATTAAATAGTCTTCATGTCAGACATTGCCATTTGTAACTGGGAAGTAGGTTATTTTTACCAGCCAAAATATACTTGGACTTTGTTTCCAAATAAATTGTGAGCTAAGTTAATCATTACTATTTTTGGTCTCAAATTAATATATTATAAAATAACAAAGTTTAAGTTTTATATGGCTATTGTAATTAGCTATAGAAAAGATTTTAAGAAAATCAGCACAAATTGAATAAATATAAACTTTTCCAAGAGGTATACTTCCAAAGAGAATACATATTTCAATGTATATATTTTAATAAATGGGCATATTTTAATATGTGCTATGTCAATTACATTTCTGTTGTTGGTACAAAACACTCTGAACAAAAGTAAAGTAAGAAAGAATGGATTTGCTTTGTTTTATGAATCCAGAGGATAGACAATGGAAGGAGAAGGAAACTGTCTTATCAAGCTTTGTTTTATTTGTTTTTCCTACAGATCAGATACATGGAGAAATAACAGGAAATCAGATGAGAATATACACCACCAAAGCCTTCCACAGTGATATATTTCCCTAGAAAGGCTTTAAGTCCTAAAGCTTCTATAACCTCTCCAAAACGACACTACCAACCAGGGACCAATTATTCAAACACACAAGCTTATGGGAAGGGATTTCTCATTCAAACCACCACATTAGGCCCCTGATACTCATAAGATCATGGCCAAATCTTAATGACAATTCCATTTAGTCTACCTTCAAAAATTCTTGCAGACTTTTGCAATCTCATCTCTTCTGAAACTTATGGCTTTCCATCAACAATCACTTTTGGTAAAAATCAAAAAACAAATTATATACTTCCAATTTATTTTTTTCTTTTTCAAACTCCATTCCCAGTAGGCAACTCTTCTTCGTAGTTGCTGGATAGCTTTTGTATCCCCAAGACCTTTGGATCACTGAAACGTATGCTTTACTATTATACTCTTAGTCAGTGGCATTGTAGACTCTTCTTTCAGGGACTCTGACCCTGCCACATTGCCTGCTTCCAGTGGCTTTTAGAAATCAAGGATACTAATATGCAATGTCTTTAATCTGTATCTTCTTTGTTTTCAAATTTAGTACCAGATTGATGACATTGTAAAGTTCACCTGCCACCTTGGGTAAAATCCTTGACCTTTGGCCTGCAATTAAATCTGCTTCTCTAAGAAGTGTTTTCTAAGAACAGGGAATCTCTTAAGCTCTTTTTCACAGATTTGAGCTTTGCGTGGGTGAACTCTTGCCTTGGAGATACTGTTCTTATCATTTCAGAACAAAGGAGGAAGGTTCCCTTCAATGTGCTAAATTCTTTAACAATTACTGTTTACTTTAATACATGTATTTGATGGAATCTTAAGCTCCAGAATGTTATGTTCAAATCATACATATTTTTTTAAATTTCCTAATAGGCTTAATGCTGTTCTTCCTTGAACTGTCCCCTCAGTAATGAAATTAAATTATTACCTTTAAATTAGCCTCAAGCAAGTTCTCAGAACACTATCAGAATACAGACAGATTCTTCACCAAATATATATTAAACATATTGCTTTTAGCCTAGTTCTTGCTGACTTCTCAAATCTCATCATCAGGATGTCCTCCATCCATGTATGTCAACAATACTGCCTTTTAGGCTTCTGTTAAAATGTCCTATTAAACTCTGCTTACAGAATTCAGCAGATTTTCTAGTCTAAATTCTTAAACTCTTCCACATGCTTCCAAAAGCCAAACAACAATTCCACGTCTCTTGGTATCAATGTTTGAATTAGTTTTATGTCACTGTGATAAAACAGTCTAAACAAATCAAATTGAGGAAGAAAGGGTTTGGTTTTGGCTATGGTTCCTAAAAGATATAGTCCACCCTGGTGGAAATGGCATATTGTGATAACAGAAACTTGTCTGCATCCACAAACATCTTATATCCCCCTTGTATCCACAGTAGGTGAAGGACAAACAGAGAACAATACAGGAGAAAAGTCTAGATATATTCACCCCGCCAGGGGAGTATTTTCAAACAATTTTCTACTTCTTAAAGCTTCTATAATGTCATAAACCAGTCTACCTACTAGAGACCAGGTGTCCAAATACATGAGCCAATGGGGGACATTTGCCAATCAAACTACTCCTAAAGGATTAAATAATAATCATGTTGCTTTCTTGATTACATATTTATGTTTTGCTAAAATGGTAAGTAATGTTACAAAGAAGAGAGGAAGCCAGATCTCACAGTTGTTGGAGAACATGATAGGGAAATTAGACACTTTCTAATTATAAAGTATATTGGTGACCAGTTTAAAGAAGACGGTTTATACAGTATGGAATATCTTGGTTTTCCTTGCAAAATAGACTAGAAAGGTGAGAAGGATATATTCAGTTCTGGGTTTTGACAGAAAAAGGATGGCATTAAGTGAAGAGTGACAAGATATTAAAAGAAATAATTAAGAACTATTTGGGAAACAGTCAAAAGGTTTCATAACATACCATTTATAATCATTATTTTATATGCCTCTTGACATATGCTGATATTATCATACCAAAATCCAGATACAACTTTTTGATTAGCTGATTAATGGGAAGATAAACAAGAAAATAGCTAAACTGAATAAATAGTAAGCCTACATTATTGATAATAACTTTTTCAAACTATTCTTAAAATAATATAATTTTAGAATGTAGTTTTAAAAATTAAATTTATATTGGAATACATTTGACTATAATTTCCTACAATTTACTGTATGAAGTCCAATTTGAGTAAATTTTTACTTCAATTTTTGAGGAGTTTAGTTTTCGGATGCAGAAGTTTTTTTTTTTTTTTTTTTTTTTTTTTTTTTTTTTTATGGATGTCATTGATAAGTCACTTCTTTACATGAAGATGGAATGATTAACTTATATGTGAATTATTTTATCTGGTACCAGTTGTTGCTATGGCAAAAAAAATCACATGACACAGGACTATGACAAAGGTTTCTTCTCATTAAGAGAGGAATACTGTTACTAATGACATTTTTTTCTTTTATTGGCTATTTTTATTTACATTTTAAATGTTATCCCTTTTCCCAGTTTCCCATCCAGAACCATTCTATCCTATCCCTTTCCTTCTGTTTCTATGAAGGTGCTCCCACACTCACCTACCGCTCTCTCCAACTTCCCCTATATTGGGGCATCTAGCCTTGACAGGACTAAGGCCTTCTCCTCACATTGATGCCCAACAAGGCCATTCTCTGCTACATATGCTGATGGAGACATAAGTCCATCCCTCTGTAATCTTGGGATTGTGCTTTAGTTCCTGAGAGCTCTAGAGTATCTGGTTTGTTGATTGTCATTCTTCTTATGGGGTTGCAAACCCCTTCAGCTACTTCAGTCCATTTTCTAACACCTCCAGTGGGGACCCTGTTCTCAGTGTAATGGTTGGCTGTGAGGATCTGGATCTGTATTTGTTAGACTCTGATGACCTCTCAGGGGAGAGCTATATCAGGCTCCTGTCAGCATGCACTTCATGGCATCCGAAATATTGTCTGGGTTAGGTGTTTGTATATGTGATAGATACCCCTTGTGATTCAGTCTCTGGATGGCCTTTTCTTCAGTCTCTGGTCCACAATTTTCTCCACATTTCCTGTTGTGAGTATTTCCCCCATACCTATCATAATTACACCAGACTTCTCACCAAAGACTCTAAAAACCAGAAGATCCTTGGCAGATGTCATACAGACCCTAAGAGAACACAAATGCCAGCCCAGGCTACTATATCCAGCAAAATTCTCAATTACCATTGATAGAGAAACCAAGATATTTCATGATAAAACCAAATTTACACAATGTATTTCCACAAATCCAGCCCTACAAAGGATAACAGATGGAAAACTCCAACACAAGGAGGGTGACTACACCCTGGAAAAAGCAAGAAAATAATCTTCTTTCGACTAATTCAAAAGAAGATAACCATACAAACATAATTTCACCTCTAACAACAAAAATAATAGGAAACAGTCATTGGTCCCTAATATCTCTCAACACCAATGGACTCGATTCCCCAATAAAAAGACATAGAATAACAAGCTAGATAAATAAACAGGATCCAGCATTTTTTCTGCATAAAGGAAACACACCCCAGTGATAAAGATAGACACTTCCTCAAGATAAAAGAGTGAAAAAAATTTCCAAGCAAATGGTCCCAAGGAACAAACTGGAGTAGCCATTCCAATATCGAATAAAATTGACTTTCCACCAAAAGTTATCAAAAAAGATAAGGAAGGACACTTCATATTTGTCAAAAATCCACCAAGACTAACTCTCACTTCTGAATATCTATGCTCTAAATTCAAGGGCACCCACATTCACAAAAGAAACTTTACTAAAGTTCAAAGCACACATTGCACCTCACATAATAATAGTGGGTGACTTCAACACCCCACATTTTATCAATGGACGGATCATGGAAACAGCAACTAAACAAAGAAACAATGAACCTAACAGGTTATGAACCAAATGGGTTTCACAGATATCTATCGAACATTTTCCTAAAACAAATATACCTTCTTCTCAGCACCTCATTGTACCTTCTCCAAAATTAACCACATAATCAGTCACAAAATAAGGCCTCAACAGATACAAGAAGATAGAAAAACTCCCATGCATCCTATCTGATTACCATAGACTAAGAGTGCACTTCAAGAAGAACAAAAAGGACAGAAATGCACATACACATGGAAGCTGAACAATGCTCTACTCAATGATAACTTGATCAAGGAAGAAATAAAGAAAGTAAAGACTTTTTAGAATTTAATGAAAATGAATGCATAATATATGCAAATTTATGGGACACAATGAAATCAGTGCTAAGAGGAAAACTCATAGCACTGAGTGCCTACAAAATAACTTTTATTTAGATATGTTAATGGTATATTTTAGAAAATAGTCCTGAGTAACATAGCTTTTGCTGTCGAGTAAATACATTCATTTTCAATCTTCATTTATTCAGGCTGAATGTATATTAGAAATATACTCTTACAGCTGCTCTACAGATCTAGGTTATCTTCTGTTCGCTAAAATATCAGTATACCAGGTATAAAGCCCATGCACAAAGGAAATTAAAGTTGGAAACCAGCTAAGTCTTGTGACCAAGGTGACAAAGTTATGGTTCAGTCCAACACAGAAGGTAAAGCAAAAAAGTCACCAATTCAGAATCCTAGCAAAGTACTGATTGATGATTTGCTGTTACAAAGTTATGAGTTTTATATTGGAATAAAGCAATTATGTGTGACATAAAAGAGTGGATTGTAAGTTCAACATTTCTTCTTCACTGCCATTTGTAGGAAGCAAATACTTCTCAGTCTGTCATGTACTTCCGTGAGAACCATGAGAATGATTCCTGATTAATGGGCACATA
This sequence comes from Rattus norvegicus, assembly GCF_021556685.1. Lineage (NCBI taxonomy): Eukaryota > Metazoa > Chordata > Mammalia > Rodentia > Muridae > Rattus > Rattus norvegicus. Next base: position 150,752,583 of record NC_141554.1, read on the forward strand.
GGCAAAAGTTTTGTAAGATATCTTCTATTACTCAAGTGATAGAAAAAAAAATCTCCTCCCTGTTGACCCTCTCAAGACTATGGGAGGATTAAATAAAAGTACTCTATGGTAGAAATAGTTAAAAAAAATAGCCATAACATAGATCAAGCAGAATCTCATTGGAGTTAACTATTTTAATGTGCTGTGAAAAAAAGCATGATATCGATTCACTTTGACTTGAGGACCTGTGTTTGCTTGTTTGGTTGGTTTGCTGTTAGCATTTTTTGTGTCTTATTGTTTTATTTTTTATTTGTTGTTTGTTTTCAGTTCTGTCTAAAAAGTACCTTTATATAATTGTAATATGTACAGTAGTTACTACATCGAGAACACACCACATGTTATAAGCATCATCTTAAGCATATTAAAATTATTTCTTAGATAATTTTAACAAAATACGTGAAAGTAAATGCTATGCTTTTTATTCTGTAAATTGAGATGCAGACTCAGTGAAGGAGGATTGACTTATAGCTGCACAGTTGATATGCATGTCACAGTCCATTAGCTGACTTTTGAATGCACTCTATTCACTAAACTACAACTACTCCGAAGGGGTCATATTTCAGTTATCATTTTCCTTGTTTTATATGCAATTTTCACTGTTGGAAATTCTTTTGTAAAAAAATACAGCTTTATTAAGATACAATTCACATGTCTTATAGTTCACTCACTAAAAATATGCAATCCAATGTTTCAGCATGTTCAGATTTGTGCCATTATTACCACAGTTGGTTTTAGAAGATTTTTTTCATGTACAAAGGGAAATTCTGTAATAATTTTGTTATTTGGTGATTCCTTATGTGTCATTTTTTTCCACTAACCTAGCCTTTCCCTTTTACATTCTCCATTAGAAAGAATTGTTCATTCTACTTTCTTTCTATTTATACTTGCTTATTTCATATTAGCTGCAGAAGGCCAGCTTTGAAACCACAGGGTAAAGCAAAGGCAGGGAGTTAGGTGTGGTGTTAGGAATTGAGGTCAGTGCTGAAAGCAGCTCAAATGGCCTGACTGGGGTAGGTGAAGATAGTGACCAAGGACGAAGGGGGACTGCTGCCTATATGAGCCAGAGATTAGAGAAAAGAAAAGAGGGAAAATGAAACCCTCAAACACACATACACACACACACACACACACACACACACACACACACACACACACACACACACACACACGGTGGGGGAGACAGGGAAAGGGAGGGAGGGAAAGAAGGAGGGATGGGGAAGGGAGGGAGATAGGGGAAGGGTGAGAGATAGAGATGGAGCGAGACAGAGAGACAGGGAGAAAGAGGGAGACACACAGAGGAAAGAGAGGAGTGGTTAAACCAGAAGCAGACTCCAGCATTTTACTTTTTTCTCTTAACCCATTTTATATCCCTTGAGACAGTTTGTCTAAAACCTTACCTCATAGCCATAAGTTAATCAATCACCACAAACACATATTCTTAAAAAACGAAGTAAAGTCATTATGGAAGAGGATTTTTGATAATGGATTTTATTGCTGAAATATTTATCTAACTAAATTTTCATCTCTCTACAAGCTCATTGTAAACATGAAATGGTGATTCTTATGTCATTGATTAACAAAGTTTAAGCAGGCCAAGTCTAGCCTATAGTAGCAAGTTTCTCCCTATACTTCGCTGAGGACAAGTCATGTTTACTAAGGAACAGGTCATCTCTCTTACATATTTTTGACGTCTTGATCAGTGAGACTAACTAACCGTCTGTTCTCTGTTCTCATAATAGGAATGCAGATGCGTACAGGCATGTATCAAACTGAGCACTTGGAGCACATTGGAGGAGTTTGGAAAAGTACTGAAGGAAGTGAAGCTGTTTGCAAGCCCATAGGAAGAACATCATCAACCAACCAGACACCCCAGAGCTCCCAGGGTCTAAGCCATCCACCAAAGAGTACACATGGAGTGACTCATGGCTCCAGACACATATGTAGCAGGGGATGGCCTTATCTAATATCAATGGGAAAAGAAGCCCTCGGTCATGTGGAAGCTCAATGCCCCTGAATAGGGGAATGCTAGGGTGATGATGTGGGAGTGGGTGGATGGGTGGGGGAGCATTCTCATTTGCTTATTAGTATATTAACTTATTTCATTCTCATAGAAGCAGGGAGATGGGGTGGTATAGGGATATTGCAGAGAGGAAACTGTGAAGGGGATAACATTTGAAATGTAAATAAATAAAATAAACAATAAAAACTAACAAGGAAAATTATATCCAACATAAATAAATTAACATAAAAATTTTTAAAATTAAAAAAAGAAATGTTTATTCTTTATTGAAAACCATTTTTTATTTTTTTTTAATTTTATTTTTCTTGGACATTTTATGTAATTGCATTTCAAATGTTATCCCCTTTCTTCCCTCTCTCATACCGCCTCCCTGCTTCTAAGAGGGTGCTCCTACTCCCACCCACCCACTCCTACCTCAACACCCTGGCATTACCCTACATTGGGGAAAGGAACCTTAACAGGACCAAGGGCTTTTCCTCCTATTGATGGAGGACAATGTCATCCTCTGCTACATATGCAGCTGGAGTCATGGGTCTCTCCATGTGAACTCATTGGTTGGTGGTTTAGCCATCTGGTTGATTGATATTGTTGTTCCTCCTATGGGGTTGCAAACCCCTTTAACTCCTTCAGCCTTTTCTCTAACTCCTCCATTGGGGACCTTGTTCTCAGTTCAGTGGTTGGCTGTGAGTATCTGCTCTATATTTGTAAGGCTCTGGCAGAACATCTCAGGGGACATCCACATCAGGCTCCTGTCAGCAAGCACTTCTTGGTGTCAGCAATATTACCTGGGTTTGGTGGCTGCATTCCTGGGATGGATCCCAAAGTGGGGCACTCTTTCTATTTCATGGTACCTACTGGAAACCTGTTATCATGTTCTTAGATCGCAAGACCAAGGAACTGAAACCCAACCTAGAGTGAACGCTGTCTTAGATCACTAACTTGTCCCCAGCCTGTTTTATTTTGCTACTAAAATTATGTGCTTGAGATACAGGAACACTCACTATACGTCTTTCTCTAATTCATGTAATTCTTGCCATTTTATAGGGAAAGGGCCCATTGCATTCTTGATTCTAATTTTAAAAACTATCAACTACCCTAAATTCCACAAATAATTTAAACCAAGTTAAATTCCTGAAACTAATTACAAACAGGAATTCCATAAAATCATTACTTCTGAATAGTATTATTTCAAAAATTTTCATCTTCATGTAGATCTGCAGGAAACTTGCCCAACAGATTGGACTATCACCCAGGAAGTAATCACATTAGGCTGTAGGCAATAAGGGTTCCCTAGTGTCCATTAACACCAAGTCAAGTGAATGAGAAATATGCCAATGACAAACTTGTGAAGGCACATCAATATCAAGAAGAAATGCTGGGATGGATTCTCTAAGGCCATGCCTTTCCAGGGTATACCCATTATAGCCAAGCAAGACAGTGGGCCATCTCCAGGAAGCTCACTGGCCTATTCTATCTATTCCTGTATGGTACCCAGCAATTTGCTGTAATCTTTCTTGCTAACTACAGTAATGTAACTCTTGACCAACATAATAAGTACTATATATATTACATGAAGTTGGGGGATATGTGTTGTGGTCGTAGAATGAGGGATTGAGGAATAGGTGAGGAAAAGATTATACATACATACATATATATATTATATATGCATATATTATATAATATATAATAACTTTAGACATATATTGGAAATAATCTAGAAGAATCATCAGATTAAAAAAATGAAAATCAAATATGTAAAGAAAATACTGCCAACTCTCCTGGTATAGATGATACTGAGTACATTTCACAAAACATTAAGATCAAAATTGTTGAGGCTTTATTTATCTAAGCTCATGTTTAAAACAGCAGCCCAAAGCAGTCATCCATAGATTAGAAGAATACAGCAGCAACTAATTTCTTTTTTTTTTCCATCTTTATTAAATTGGGTATTTCTTATTTACATTTCAGATGTTATTCCCTTTCCCGGTTTCCAGGCCAACATCCCCCTAACCCCTCCCCCCCTTCTTTATGGGTGTTCCCCTCCCCATCGTCCCCCAATTACCGCCCTCCCTCCAACAATCACGTTCACTGGGGGTTCAGTCTTGGCAGGACCCAGGGCTTCCCCTTACACTGGTGCTCTTACTAGGATATTCATTGCTACCTATGGGGTCAGAGTCCAGGGTCAGTCCATGTATAGTCTTTAGGTAGTGGCTTAGTCCCTGGAAGCTCTGGTTGCTTGGCACTGTTGTACTTTTGGGGTCTCGAGCCCCTTCAAGCTCTTCCAGTTCTTTCTCTGATTCCTTCAACGGGGGACGTATTCTCAGTTCAGTGGTTTGCTGCTGGCATTCGCCTCTGTATTTGCTGTATTCTGGCTGTGTCTCTCAGGAGCGATCTACATCCGGCTCCTGTCGGCCTGCACTTCTTTGCTTCATCCATCTTGTCTAATTGGATGGCTATCTATGTATGGGCCACATGTGGGGCAGGCTCTGAATGGGTGTTCCTTCTGTGTCTGTTTTAATCTTTGCCTCTCTATTCCCTCCCAAGGGTATTCTTGTTCCCGTTTTAAAGAAGGCGTGAAGCATTCCTATTTTGAGCATACGTCTTGAGTTTCATTTGTTCTAGGCATCTAGGGTAACTCAAGCATTTGGGCTAATAGCCACTTATCAATGAGTGCATACCATGTGTGTTTTTCTGTGATTGGGTTACTTCACTCAGGATATTTTCCAGTTCCAAGGTATGGTTGATTCTTATGAGAGGTAATAGGGGAACAAAAGGGGCCTAGAGATACAGATTAATATTAGCATGTTTACAACCCCGAGTTTAATTCTAAGCATAAACAAGGAGACACAAACAATCACTGAAATTAGCCTTTGCCCATCAGCCTTCTATTTACTCATAGGCTCCCTTATCTTGTAATGCAATATCTTCTTTTTGTAGGTATACCCAACACTGCCATGCCTCCACCATGGGGAAGCTTATAGACCTCACTCAATGTACTTATGGCATAGATTTTTAAAGTAGCTAAGAATATCTCTGTGTCAGAGTACTCGAGTTCAAGTATTTCTTTATTCAAGCTAGAAAATAGTTGTTTTTAGTATAAAATAAAATTTTATAATCTTTTCCTAGCTCATAGACCTCCAGTTACAAAGAATAAGTACTAGCAATGTAAGAAAATAAGTCAATTTATTATAAGGGCACAGGGAGATCTCACCACAATCACTGCTCAAGAAACTAGAATTCATAGAAAAGGATCTGGTCATTTATTTCCTTTGGATTTTTGTGTTGGTTTCCTCCTTTGCCACTCTTCTCCTTCTTCATCTTTGTTTTTTTCTGTCTTTTTTTGTATGACTTACCATGAAATCACCCCACTGTCCAATGCTTCTCCCTTCAGCATTAGCTGTGTTCTGTTCTCTCTACAGATTGTTTCAACCTTGAACATATGTACTCCCACATTCTTACTCCTAAATCTATGAGACTTTCTTCAGCAGTCTGGTCTGTGGAAGTGAAATGTGTGACTCAAAGTCTGAAATACTGAATTTGCTACTTCTATCTATAGCATCTTGGTCAAATTATATATCTGTTCTTCTCCTCTATTTCTTCATCTGTGAAATAGAAATCATAAATTACCTGTATTTTATTCACTACAGTGAAGACAACATATGTTCTGTGAATGTTTTAAGTAATGCCTGAATCATTGTTAATGAGTGCCTTGCAAGCATAGTCTACAGCATAATATCATTTATGCTCCCCATAGGTATCAAATCAGGTCTTTAGACAGCTAGGATTGTCTACATCAGGTTATCTTTGTTCAGTTTCTGTGCGACCTTCACTAACTCACTATATTTGGCACAATTTCCACCAAATTCCAAAATGAGAAGCTTGGATTTTATACATTCCAATGTGTTAAGATTCTGTAATTCTAAAGAATTGTTTCCCTTTAATTTGACAAGTTGGGGCACAAAGTAAATCTCATTTACTATGTAGTTCCTGAGATCCTTTATAAGTAAGTATGAGCCATTAAATACCTAAGTTACAAGAGCAGAGGTAAATCTAAATCACAACAATATAAATATATCCCCAAGTTCTCCACACTTTGTGCCCTACTCCCAGTGGAGAGAAGAGTATATTTAGGTACCTTTTTGTTAAGCTTTAAAACATTGATTCAGCACACCAAGTACACCCCACAATAAATACGCATTTGCTTAGAATCCAAGGCCATATAGATAGAGACAGACTGGAAGAATTAAAATGGAATGAGAAATTAGCACAGAGAATTGAGGAGAGGAATGAAGAATTAACAGTCTGCAGAGCTTCTGTTACTCTCCATTAGGAGACTGAAATCTTGTACAGTGCTGATCCTATTCCACAGGCTGATGAGATTAGTAGACAGGGGGTTAGTGTAAATAAATGTGACTATATTTTTCACTCTCCAATGTACTATTTGTTTCCAAAGTAGAATTATCACTCCTAAGGAAATTCCTTCCTATGCAGATACCACCAGACTACATTACCAATCTTGCAAACCCGAGAGGCAGCATACCAATTAATAAACTAGTTTAGTGCAAGGCCCTGGTGGAAGGATTTTCAGAGCTGTGAGATCTAAAGCCCTGCCAGTTAAAAAAGAGATGCTTCACTAGCTTAAGCCAATAGAGATTCCTTTCTCCAATGAAATCGCCTAACTTCACAGTGAAACATAATCTGCCAGTTGGGGGCTTGGAAGGGGTTTATGTGGTATTAGTATGGTAATGTTAGGAGAGTGCTGTGTATTCTGAATATAAAAACCCCTTAGGTAAGAAAACTAAAACAATGGAGTTCTCCACAACGATTTCATTGTGAAACAAAGTGATTAAATACTATATTTGCATTTAGCTCGGCCCTGATGATTGTCCACTTCCAAATGAATTTAAATAAATGCATGTCCGAATTAACTCACCAAAAGGCAGGGCTATGGAAATAATAAAAGGAATGCCAAACCAACAAATTCTAAAATGAAATTAATTTCGATTCAATATATGTATATAATTTTGTGCATATATATGCAAAATGTATTTGACATTATTAAGCTTAAATGGTTGTGGCTAGGGAATTTCTTTGCAGAGTAACAAAAATATTTTCCAAGTTGAAAAGTGTGATGATAATTTATAACACTGTGAATATAATAAATGCTCCTGGGTTTATTCACAATAATTAATTGTTAAGTTGTTAGTTTGTGTTATATTAGGTTAAATTGTTATGTTCATGGAATGAAAAAGAAAAGAAGAAATTGTGTAAATGTATATTTTGGTGTGTTTTCTGCTACATGTTTTGGGCTTAATATGTTGCATTTCCTAAATGAGATGCAAGGCATTCATTTCTGTTGGTATGACTGGAACCATGGTTCTTTTTTTTGGGGGGGGGGGGATAAAGAGTTTACTTGTCTTAGATTTACAGGTCATAATCAATCATTGGGGGAGAAATTTTGGCAGGAACTGAAGCAGAAACCATACAGGAAGGATAACATACTGACATATGCCCAGGTCTACCTAGGGATGGCAACACCCATAGTGGACAGGGTTTTTCAACAACTACTGCAATCAAGACAGTTCTTTACAGACATGGCCTTAGGCACTATGATTGAGACAATTCTTCAGCTGACATTCCCTTTTCCCAGGGTACTCTAGGTTGTCTCAACTTGACAATAAAAAGCAGTCATAATAGACAGCCTCTTTCTATTCTCAGCCTTTGAAAAATGTCATCCTAGAATTTAAAATCAAGAACTTTTGGGCTGGGAATTTAGTCAGCCACAGAGCATTAACTTAGCACATGTAAAGCCCTGGGTTTAGTCCTGAGGACATATAGCATTTGCCAAAAATGTCTATGGACATGAGTTCAAACTCATGTAAAGGTAGAAGGAGAGAACTGCTTCTAAGTCATGGCATGTGCACTCTGACAAACATATCATGCATACATACATGTGCATTAGTAACAATTAATCTTTTTAAAAATTAAAAATGATTCCAAATGCAATGCTCCGAGCTGGGATGCTATGGTGTCTAGGATGCTATGGTGACATGTAGAGAGCTGTTGGAACCATGGTTCTTAACATGTGGGTCACAAACCCTTTGAGGAGATCACAAATCAGATATCCTGCATATCAGATATTCATATTTTATCTAGCATTCATAACAGTAGAAAGTTAAAGATATGAAGTAGGAGCAAGATAATTTCATGGTGAGGGATCAACAGAGCATGAGGAAATGTGTCAATGTGTCTCAGCATTAGAAAGGTAGAGAAACACTGATCCAGAAGCTTCATATGATCCCTTTGGACATCTGTATTTAAAAATATACCTTTGTGAGCTGGTAAAATGGCTCAGCTGGTAAAGTTTTTGCGATGCAGATGTAAGGACCTGAGTGGAAGGACAAAGCCAACCCCTGAAAAGTGTTCCCTGACCTTCACATACTCAATGTGGCATGCATGCTTTTCTCAATTAATATGAAATGAAACTTTTGCAATCTTGCTTAAATCAATTTACTATTTCCTTTGAAAGAAGTATTTGTATTACATGTAACAGTTCTTATACATACAACATACATATATACATAATACACATTCATATATACATACGTACACATATATACATATTATATATATATATATATATATATATATATATATATAAAAACACATAGTTTTCTCCTACATTGAAGTTTAATTCTTTAATCTTTTAAACATTAAGTTTAAAGGCTTTTCATATTTAAATTAAAATTTACTTTTCGATATTGCTGGCATTTGAACCCAAGTGACTCATGCATGCAAGGTAAGTATCCTAATGTCGAGTTTTGATCCAACCTCCAAATACTTTTGTGAAGTTGAAAGAAGTATTTATATTTCGTGAATGAATGCTCGTGTGTGTGTGTGTGTGTGTGTGTGTGTGTGTGTGTGTATAACAAAATATTTTATTAGCACTTACATTTTTTCCATATGTCACCATATGTATGCAGTGGCTAAGAGACCAGAGAAGGCATTTGATCCACTTGGCCTGGAGTTACAATTTGCTCTGAGCTACACTGTGGCTGCATTAAATTGAACCACATCTTCTTTAAGAACAGCTACTATTCCTAACACCTGACCAAACTCTCTAGCCTCTGAGGTCCAAGTTATTTTTTTTTCATTTTTCATTGGTTATTTTATTTTTTATATTTCAAATGTTATGCCCCTTCCCAGTTTTCCCTCCACAAACTCCCATCCCCTCCCCATCCTTAGCCTCTATGAATATGCTCCACCCCCTTCTGCCTCAGTGCCCTAGCATTCCCCTACCCTGGGTCATCTAACTAACACAGGATGAAGGACATCCCCTTCCATTGATGACAGATGAGACATTCCTCTTCTACATATCCAACAGGAGCCATGGGTCCCTCAATGTGTACTGTTTGGTTGGTGGTTTTGTCCCTGGGATCTTTTCAGTGTCTGGTTGGTTGGTATTGTTGTTCTTTTTATGAGGTTGCAAACCCCTTCAGCTCCTACAGTTCTTCCCCTACCTTCTCCCTTAGGATCCCCACACTCAGTCCAATGGTTGGCTGCATGCACCTGCATCTGTAGTGGTCAGGCTCTGGCACAGTCTCTTAGGGGACAGCTACACCAGGCTCCTGTCAGCAAGAGTTACTTGGCATCAGCATAATTGTCTGGGTTTGGTGTCTGCAAATGGGAAGGATCCCTATGTGGTGTAGTCACTGGATGGCCTTTCCTTCAGTTTCTGCTCCACTCTTTGTCCCTGCATTTCCTTTTGACTGGAGGAATTCTGGATTTATATTTTTGAGGTGTGTGGGTGGCCTCATTCCTCAAATGGGGTCCATGCTTACCCACTGGTTATGTTCTCTACAGGTTCTATCTCCCCTTTGTTAGGTATGTTAACTAATGTCCTGCCTATTGGGTTCTTAAAACGTCTTGGGTCCCTGCATCTGGGACTTTCTAAGGGCAACCCCCAGGTCCCTTTCCCGCACTGCTACACACTTCCTTTCAAATTCCTAACTCTCAGTACTTCTCTCTCTTCTCCTTCAGTATCTGAAACAGCCCATTCCTCCATTGTTGGTGGGAGTGCAAGCTGGTACAACCACTCTGGAAATCAGTCTGGCGGTTCCTCAGAAATTTCAAAATAGTTCAAGAACACATGCTCCACTATGTTCATAGCAGCCTTATTTATAATAGCCAGAAACTGGAAAGAACCCAGATGCCCTTCAACAGAGGAATGGATACAGAAAATGTGGTACATTTATACTCGGCCATTAAAATCAATGACTTCATGAAATTCATAGGCAAATGAATGGAACTAGAAAATATCATCCTGAGTGAGGTAAAACAGTCATAAAAGAACATAATGTCATGTACTCACTGATAAGTAGATATTAGGAAAAAAGCACGGATTAGCCAGAATATAACTCAGAGACCATATGGAAACCCAAGAAGAAGGAAGAGCACACCAAAGTGTGGATGCTACGGTCCTACTCAGAAGGGAGGAGAAAATAATCTAGGGAAGCAGGGGGACAGAGGGTTCTGGGAGGGAAAGATGAGGGGGAGGGAAAAAGAGGGGCCAAATTCTTAATTTTAATAATGTTTATTTTCTCAATATCACTTATGTGTGGAAAATGTTATTTGGGGTCCTGTTAAAAAAGCAGCTCCCTGCTCTGCATGACACAATTTTTTTTCCTTTTTTTTTCTTTTTTTCTTTTTTTTTTCCGGAGCTGGGGACCGAACCCAGGGCCTTGCGCTTGCTAGGCAAGCGCGCTACCACTGAGCTAAATCTCCAACCCCGACACAATTTTTCCTATGGTTTTTATCAAATATTTAATTATTTTCAATTTTATAGAGCTGAGGTTTCACTTTTATATACCAATGAGATATAGTTTCATGAAGATTTCTATTGGATCTTGCTATTTAAGGTCAGTCTACCATATCTTGACAGCTCCCCTGATCTGGGCACAAAATACAGGACTCCATTTTCAGCAAGGCCTCTTCTTCTCTGACTGATCTGGGGAGCCTGACCCCCCACATTTTCTTCCTAATGAATATCAAATAGTCCTTGGCAAAATTACAGGTTCTACTTACTCCCTCTTTCCAGTTCAAAACCTGCTCAGCAAGCACCTGGGAATCCTGGAATATCTCTCCATGCCAATGAAGCATTGCCAATACAGTTTAGTTCCAACAGATGTACTACATTCACCCGGAAGCCCCTTCCCACACTCCAAGGTTCATATATAGTCGTTGTTTACCTGAATAAAGTGTATGCACATAGATTGCTTTATTTCATATCCTCTAACAGAGCTATTTCGTTGAATACTGACTAAGAGAGTTGTAACACTAAAATCCTTACAGAAGGCTTTCACCCTATCTGCCTCCAGCTTTCACTGCCAGATTGGGATCCTGCAGACCAGACCCTACCTTCTCTACCTCTGCTCCATCCTTCCCTAAAAGGTATGCAGTGGTCACCCCATGAGAGGAAGCTGAACTCAGAACCACAGATCCCTTATTGGTCCAATATATGTTCTGAAGATAATCTTTCTGTTTTATAAGGAAGATTTGCCATATGTCAATTTAATATACTCTTTATAACTAACTTCGGAGCTGATCATTGGCTAATTTTTCATTACTGTAAATGATCACAGTGAGCAAATTATTGGAGATTTTTGGTTCATCCTGTATAGTAATGTACACATTCCATGTTTTATTTTCAGAATCACACTTTATATTATTGAGTGGTGTGATCTCATTGTATTATCCTATATAAGATGTAGGATTAACAAATACAGGCACTTTTCATGAACTAACTGAAATTTTATTGAAGACTAGAGAAATATATATGTTTATATTGATGGTATTGAAAATTTATCTCAGCAGTATTTTTAGATTAAAACATGTAAGACTTTCATTTTTCATTAAATTCATTAATAAATTTTTGCATTTTAAAGTAATATCTTTTAAAAATTATCCTTAATCATTTTTGCAGTCCACTAGTTATTTCCCTCCCAGGCAACCCTCTAACATTTCCTCATTCCATTCCTTCTCCTACCTCCAATAAGCTACCAACTAAGCAGCATTTACTGGCTGCTAAAGTAATATCTTAAACATTTAGAAGTTTAACTTGTTTCTAATTTTGATATGAATTGAAATAAATGGTGTTGTGTTATTATTCACACAAACGTAGGTTGTAGCAGTATATTCAAATTATTTTATTTATTTTAATATTTGACTAAAGATAATAATTTCTGGATTTTCTATATATAATCATATCATTTGTGGAAAATGACAGTTTCATTTCTTTTTCAGGACTTAAGACACACATATTATCTCTCATTTTTGCACTGCTGAACTTCTTCAGAAATGTTAAATAGAGCTGATGAGATAATTGACTTTTTGCTTTAGTCCAGATATGGTGAAAGCTTTAGTTATGTTCTAGTTAACTAGGGATCTCTGTCTCTTTCTCTCTGTGTGTGTCTCTGTCTCTGTCCCTGTCTCTCTCTCTCTCTCTCTCTCTCTCTCTCTCTCTCTCTCTCTCTCTCTCTGTGTGTGGGGGGGGTATACATTCCTTTTGCTTTATTGAAGTTCCTTTTCATAAATTTCTGAGAATTTTTTGTCATAAATAATTTTGACTTTCATCTATATCGTTTCTGGAACTACTGAACAAGAAGCCAATATTGTTTTTTGGTTTTCTGGTTTCCCCCTATGAGTTGTGTCAATAAGCTTAGAAAAGCCAGCCTAATATTTGTAAAAGAATGTTACTAATGACTATCATTCTATTTATTTCTAAAATTACTACAAAGTTTCATTTTGGTACTTGTAACTAAATAAAGTAAAGTAAAAGTCTATTCTTTTGAGTTATTTTTTCCTATTGAACATAGTTGCTTTGGTTGACGGTCCCTGTGAGCACTGGAGAATCCTTTGCATTGATACTCTTTTTCCTAGGGCTGTGAGTCTGCAGTGAGTGGGTATGGGAGAGCACCCTTATAGAAACAGGGGGAAGGGGGTGGCAATATGGGTTTGTGGAGGGGAAAACAGGGAGGGGGATAACATTTGAAATACAAATAAATGGAATAACCAATGAAAAAGGGAAATAGATTCTTCTCTCATACAATAGATCTCTACCACAGTTTTCCTTTCCTCCATTCCTCCCGTTCCCCTTCTCCCTTCTCTCCCAAATCCATTTCCTGTCCATTTCCTCTTCAGAAAAAAGCGGATCTCCAAGAGACAGCAGCAAAACAGTATATTTGAAGTCATTTTGCTAAATATCAGTTTCAAGATTATTGAGTTCATGGAAAAAATGTTGATAAAGTTTTTCTAACATTGAAGATGATTGACTAATGAATTTAGGAGACTGAGCTTCAGTTTATGTGAACACTTGTAAAAAAATATGTCTCTATGAAAATTCAAATTTCTTTTGGCTTGTTTCTGGTTCAGATGTAAATCCATATCCACTTGATAGGCATGAATCCTGGTTGAATGATGGGGCTACCCACCCATCTTAAAAATATTAATCCCAATTGTTCCTGTCAAAGGAAATGCAGGGACAAGTGGTGGAGCAGACACTGAAGGAAAGGCCACCCAGAGACTGCACCATCTAAGAATTCATCCCATCTGCAGATACCAAACCCAGACACTACTGCTGATGCCAAGAAGCCTTGCTGACAGAAGCATGCAATAGCTGTCTGCTGAGAGGCTGTGCCAGAGACTGACCAATACAGAGTGGATGCATGCAGACAACCATTGGACTAAGCATGGGGACCCAAGTGGATAATAAATATCCAACTATTAGGGGATAGTTGAATTGGTTCGCAGCCCCATCGGAAGAACAACAAATATCAACCAACCAGCCCCACACCCCAGAGCTCCCAGGGACAAAACCACCAAGCAAAGAGTACACATGGAGGTACCCATGGCTCCAGCTGCACATGAGCATAAGATTACCTTACCTGGCATCAATGGGAGGGGAGCCCCTTGATCCTGTGGAGGCTAGATGACCCAGCATAATGGAATGCTGGGGCACTGAGGAAGAAGGGAATGGGTGGGTGGGGGAGTACCTTTATAGAAGCAGGGGGATGTGGAGGGGATAGGGGGTTTAACTTCAAAGGGGGGGTAACATTTGAAATGTAAATAAGCAAAATAACCAATAAAAAAGAATTGTCTAGTTAGCTACACATGGTGGTAGCATACCAATAATCTTTGGTTTTTTTTTTTTGTTGTTGTTGTTGTTTTGTTTTGTTTTTTTTTGTTTTTTTGGTGGGGGACCCTTTATTGTCTTTGGCAAGGTGTGAAGTACAGTGCGTACCTATAATCTTAACAGTTTGGACATAGAGGCAAGAAGAACAAATAGTTAATTCTACAGTCAACTGCACCATGAATTTTAAGTCTAGCTGAATGCACATAAGACACTGTACTATAGCTATCCACATGCCTGAACAAACACCAATTGCAGTCTGTTCACTTGTCCTCACTTTCTGATCTCCCATCAAATTCCTAACTACATTTCTCTATAAAAGAGAAGAGTTGAGGGCCCAGGAGCGGCAGGACCCCTGCCTGAGACACCGCCGGAACCTGAGGGAAACAGACCGGATAAACAGTTCTCTGCACCCAAATCCCATGGGAGGGAGAGCTAAACCTTCAGAGAGGCAGACAAGCCTGGGAAACCAGAAGAGACTGCTCTCTGCACACACATCTCGGACGCCAGAGGAAAAAGCCAAAGACCATCTGGAACCCTGGTGCACTGAAGCTCCCGGAAACGGCTGCACAGGTCTTCCTGGTTGCTGCCACTGCAGAGAGCCCGTGGGCAGCACCCCACGAGCGAACTTGAGCCCCGGGACCACAGGTAAGACCAACTTTTCTGCTGCAAGAAAGCTGCCTGGTGAGCTTGGGACACACGGAAGCAGGATTACTCTAGGACCAGGCACTTTCTGTGTTTACCGGAAGTCCCACACCCGCGGATCCCAGCCCGCAGCAGCTCTCTGCCCCCAGACCCTGTGAGAGAGAGACCCAACCACCTGGTCAGGTGGGCACTCCTGAGGCTGCAGAGCAGAAGAGACCACCAACACTACTAACCCCTGCCCACATGCCTGGCCCAAGAGGAAACTGTATAAGGCCTCTGGGCTCCCGTGGGGGAGGGCCCAGGAGCGGCAGGACCCCTGTGCCTGAGACACCGCCGGAACCTGAGGGAAACAGACCGGATAAACAGTTCTCTGCACACAAATCCCGTGGGAGGGAGAGCTGAACCTTCAGAGAGGCAGACAAGCCTGGGAAACCAGAAGAGACTGCTCTCTGCACACACATCTCGGACGCCAGAGGAAAAAGCCAAAGACCATCTGGAACCCTGGTGCACTGAAGCTCCCGGAAACGGCGGCACAGGTCTTCCTGGTTGCTGCCGCTGCAGAGAGCCCGTGGGTAGCACCCCACGAGCGAACTTGAGCCTCGGGACCACAGGTAAGACCAACTTTTCTGCTGCAAGAAAGCTGCCTGGTGAACTCAAGACACAGGCCCACAGGAACAGCTGAAGACCTGTAGAGAGGAAAAACCACACGCCGGAAAGCAGAACACTCTGTCCCCATAACTGACTGAAAGAGAGGAAAACAGGTCTACAGCACTCCTGACACACAGGCTTATAGGACAGTCTAGCCACTGTCAGAAATAGCAGAACAAAGTAACACTAGAGATAATCTGATGGCGAGAGGCAAGCGCAGGAACCCAAGCAACAGAAACCAAGACTACATGGCACCATCGGAGCCCAATTCTCCCATCAAAACAAACATGGAATATCCAAACACACCAGAAAAGCAAGATCTAGTTCCAAAATCATTTTTGATCATGATGCTGGAGGACTTCAAGAAAGACGTGAAGAACTCCCTTAGAGAACAAGTAGAAGCCTACAGAGAGGAATCGCAAAAATGCCTGAAAGAATCGCAAAAATCCCTGAAAGAATTCCAGGAAAACATAAATAAACAAGAAGAAGACCATAGAGAGGAGACACAAAAATCCCTGAAAGAATTCCAGGAAAACATAAATAAACAAGTAGAAGCCCATAGAGAGGAGACACAAAAATCCCTGAAAGAATTCCAGGAAAACACAATCAAACAGTTGAAGGAATTAAAAATGGAAATAGAAGCAATCAAGAAAGAACACATGGAAACAACCCTGGATATAGAAAACCAAAAGAAGAGACAAGGAGCTGTAGATACAAGCTTCACCAACAGAATACAAGAGATGGAAGAGAGAATCTCAGGAGCAGAAGATTCCATAGAAATCATTGACTCAACTGTCAAAGATAATGTAAAGCAGAAAAAGCTACTGGTCCAAAACATACAGGAAATCCAGGACTCAATGAGAAGATCAAACCTAAGGATAATAGGTATAGAAGAGAGTGAAGACTCCCAGCTCAAAGGACCAGTAAATATCTTCAACAAAATCATAGAAGAAAACTTCCCTAACCTAAAAAAAGAGATACCCATAGACATACAAGAAGCCTACAGAACTCCAAATAGATTGGACCAGAAAAGAAACACCTCCCGTCACATAATTGTCAAAACACCAAACGCACAAAATAAAGAAAGAATATTAAAAGCGGTAAGGGAAAAAGGTCAAGTAACATATAAAGGGAGACCTATCAGAATCACACCAGACTTCTTGCCAGAAACTATGAAGGCCAGAAGATCCTGGACTGATGTCATACAGACCCTAAGAGAACACAAATGCCAGCCCAGGTTACTGTATCCAGCAAAACTCTCAATTAACATAGATGGAGAAACCAAGATATTCCATGACAAAACCAAATTTGCACAATAGCTTTCCGCAAATCCAGCACTACAAAGGATAATAAATGGTAAAGCCCAACATAAGGAGGCAAGCTATACCCTAGAAGAAGCAAGAAACTAATCGTCTCGGCAACAAAACAAAGAGAATGAAAGCACACAAACCTAACGTCACATCGAAATATGAATATAACGGGAAGCAATAATCACTATTCCTTAATATCTCTCAATATCAATGGCCTCAACACCCCAATAAAAAGACATAGATTAACAAACTGGATACGCAACGAGGACCCTGCATTCTGCTGCCTACAGGAAACATACCTCAGACACAAAAACAGACACTACCTCAGAGTGAAAGGCTGGAAAACAACTTTCCAAGCAAATGGTCAGAAGAAGCAAGCTGGAGTAGCCATTCTAATATCAAATAAAATCAATTTCCAACTAAAAGTCATCAAAAAAGATAAGGAAGGACACTTCATATTCATCAAAGGAAAAATCCACCAAGATGAACTCTCAATCCTAAATATCTATGCCCCAAAGACAAGGGCACCTACATACGTAAAAGAAACCTCACTAAAGCTCAAAACACACATTGCACCTCACACAATAATAGTGGGAGATTTCAACACCCCACTCTCATCAATGGACAGATCATGGAAACAGAAATTAAACAGTGATGTCGACAGACTAAGAGAAGTCATGAGCCAAATGGACTTAAAGGATATTTATAGAACATTCTATCCTAAAGCAAAAGGATATACCTTCTTCTCAACTCCTCATGGTACTTTCTCCAAAATTGACCATATAATTGGTCAAAAAACGAGCCTCAACAGGTACAGAAAGATAGAAATAATCCCATGCGTGCTATCGGACCACCACCGCCTAGAACTGGTCTTCAATAACAATAAGGGAAGAATGCCCACATATACGTGGAAATTGAACAATGCTCTACTCAATGATAACCTGGTCAAGGAAGAAATAAAGAAAGAAATTAAAAACTTTTTAGAATTTAATGAAAATGAAGATACAACATACCCAAACTTATGGGACACAATGAAAGCTGTGCTAAGAGGAAAACTCATAGCGCTGAGTGCCTGCAGAAAGAAACAGGAAAGAGCATATGTCAGCAGCTTGACAGCACACCTAAAAGCTCTAGAACAAAAAGAAGCAAATACACCCAGGAGGAGTAGAAGGCAGGAAATAATCAAACTCAGAGCTGAAATCAACCAAGTAGAAACAAAAAGGACCATAGAAAGAATCAACAGAACCAAAAGTTGGTTCTTTGAGAAAATCAACAAGATAGATAAACCCTTAGCCAGACTAACGAGAGGACACAGAGAGTGCGTCCAAATTAACAAAATCAGAAATGAAAAGGGAGACATAACTACAGATTCAGAGGGAATTCAAAAAATCATCAGATCTTACTATAAAAACCTATATTCAACAAAACTTGAAAATCTTCATAAATGGACAATTTCCTAGACAGATACCAGGTATCGAAGTTAAATCAGGAACAGATAAACCAGTTAAACAACCCCATAACTCCTAAATAGAAGCAGTCATTAAAGGTCTCCCAACCAAAAAGAGCCCAGGTCCAGACGGGTTTAGTGCAGAATTCTATCAAACCTTCATAGAAGACCTCATACCAATATTATCCAAACTATTCCACAAAATTGAAACAGATGGAGCACTACCGAATTCCTTCTACGAAGCCACAATTACTCTTATACCTAAACCACACAAAGACACAACAAAAAAAGAGAACTTCAGACCAATTTCCCTTATGAATATCGACGCAAAAATACTCAATAAAATTCTGGCAAACCGAATTCAAGAGCACATCAAAACAATCATCCACCATGATCAAGTTGGCTTCATCCCAGGCATGCAGGGATGGTTTAATATACGGAAAACCATCAACGTGATCCATTATATAAACAAACTGAAAGAACAGAACCACATGATTATTTCATTAGATGCTGAGAAAGCATTTGACAAAATTCAACACCCCTTCATAATAAAAGTCCTGGAAAGAATAGGAATTCAAGGCCCATACCTAAACATAGTAAAAGCCATATACAGCAAACCAGTTGCTAACATTAAACTAAATGGAGAGAAACTTGAAGCAATCCCACTAAAATCAGGGACTAGACATGCTGCCCACTCTCTCCCTACTTATTCAATAAGGTTCTTGAAGTTCTAGCCAGAGCAATCAGACAACAAAAGGAGATCAAGGGGATACAGATCAGAAAAGAAGAGGTCAAAATATCACTATTTGCAGATGACATGATAGTATATTTAAGTGATCCCAAAAGTTCCACCAGTGAACTGCTAAAGCTGATAAACAACTTCAGCAACGTGCCTGGGTATAAAATTAACTCAAATAAATCAGTTGCCTTCCTCTATACAAAAGAGAAACAAGCTGAGAGAGAAATTAGGGCAACGACACCCTTCATAATAGACCCAAATAATATAAAGTACCTCGGTGTGACTTTAACCAAGCAAGTAAAAGATCTGTACAATAAGAACTTCAAGACACTGAGGAAAGAAATTGTAGAAGACCTCAGAAGATGGAAAGATCTCCCATGCTCATGGTTTGGCAGGATTAATATAGTAAAAATGGCCATTTTACCAAAAGCAATCTACAGATTCAATGCAATCCCCATCAAAATACCAATCCATTTCTTCAAAGAGTTAGACAGAACAATTTGCAAATTCATCTGGAATAACAAAAAACCCAGGATAGCTAAAGCTATCCTCAACAATAAAAGGACTTCAGGGGGAATCACTATCCCTGAACTCAAGCAGTATTACAGAGCAATAGTGATAAAAACTGCATGGTATTGGTACAGAGACAGACAGATAGACCAATGGAATAGAATTGAAGACCCAGAAATGAACCCACACACCTATGGTCACTTGATTTTTGACAAAGGAGCCAAAACCATCCAATGGAAAAAAGATAGTATTTTCAGCAAATGGTGCTGGTTCAACTGGAGGTTCAACATGTAGAAGAATGCAGATCGATCCATGCTTATCACCCTGTACAAAGCTTAAGTCCAAGTGGATCAAGGACCTCCACATCAAACCAGACACACTCAAACTAATAGAAGAAAAACTAGGGAAGCATCTGGAACACATGGGCACTGGAAAAAATTTCCTGAACAAAACACCAATGGCTTATGCTCTAAGATCAAGAATCGACAAATGGGACCTCATAAAACTGCAAAGCTTCTGTAAGGCAAAGGAAATTGTGGTTAGGACAAAACGGCAATGAACAGATTGGGAAAAGATCTTTACCAATCCTACAACAGATAGAGGCCTTATATCCAAAATATACAAAGAACTCAAGAAGTTAGACCGCAGGGAAACAAATAACCCTATTAAAAATGGGGTTCACAGCTAAACAAAGAATTCACAGCTGAGGAATGCCGAATGGCTGAGAAACACCTAAAGAAATGTTCAACATCTTTATTCATAAGGGAAATGCAAATCAAAACAACCCTGAGATTTCTCTTCACACCAGTGGGAATGGCTAAGATCAAAAACTCAGGTGACAGCAGATGCTGTCGAGGATGTGGAGAAAGAGGAACACTCCTCCATTGTTGGTGGGATTGCAGACTGGTAAAACCATTCTGGAAATCAGTCTGGAGGTTCCTCAGAAAATTGGACATTGAACTTCCTGAGGATTCAGCTATACCTCTCTTGGGCATATACCCAAAAGATGCCTCAACATATAAAAGAGACACGTGCTCCACTATGTTCATCGCAGCCTTATTTATAATAGCCAGAAAATGGAAAGAACCCAGATGCCCTTCAACAGAGGAATGGATACAGAAAATGTGGTACATCTACACAATGGAATATTACTCAGCTATCAAAAACAACGAGTTTATGAAATTCGTAGGCAAATGGTTGGAACTGGAAAATATCATCCTGAGTGAGCTAACCCAATCACAGAAAGACATACATGGTATGCACTCATTGATAAGTGGCTATTAGCCCAAATGCCTGAATTACCCTAGATCCCTAGAACAAACGAAACTCAAGATGGATGATCAAAATGTGAATGCTTCACTCCTTCTTTAAATGAGGAAAAAGAATACCCTTGGCAGGGAAGGGAGAGGCAAAGATTAAAACAGAGACTGAAGGAACACCCATTCAGAGCCTGCCCCACATGTGGCCCATACATATACAGCCACCCAATTTGACAAGATGGATGAAGCAAAGAAGTGCAGACCGACAGGAGCCGAATGTAGATCGCTCCTGAGAGACACAGCCAGAATACAGCAAATACAGAGGCGAATGCCAGCAGCAAACCACTGAACTGAGAATACGTCCCCCGTTGAAGGAATCAGAGAAAGAACTGGAAGAGCTTGAAGGGGCTCGAGACCCCAAAAGTACAACAATGCCAAGCAACCAGAGCTTCCAGGGACTAAGCCACTACCTAAATACTATACATGGACTGACCCTGGACTCTGACCCCATAGGTAGCAATGAATATCCTAGTAAGAGCACCAGTGGAAGGGGAAGCCCTGGGTCCTGCTAAGACTGAACCCCCAGTGAACTAGACTATGGGGGGAGGGCAGCAATGTGGGGAGGATGGGGAGGGGAACACCCATAACGAAGGGGAGGGGGGAGGGGGATGTTTGCCCGGAAACCGGGAAAGGGAATAACACTCGAAATGTATATAAGAAATACTCAAGTTAATAAAAAAAAAAGAGAGAGAGAGAAGAGTTGCAGTATTTCATATTGATACTTCAATATTTGTTTTTTAGATTATTTTATTTTTTACAGTCCATTCATTTTCCCAGCTCTCCCACAGTTCTTAATCCCATTCCTCCTTCCCCTGTCTCCAAGAAGATAACCCTCAGTCCTTGGGGACTTCTTCCACTGAGGCCACACCAGGCAGTCCTCTGCTGTATATGTGTTGAGGGCCTTGGATCAGCTCATGTACAGTGCCTGGGTGGTGGTCAGTGTCTAAGAGATCTCAGAGTCCTGGATTAGTTGAGGCAGTTGATTTTCCAATGGGGTCTCCCTCCTCCTCAGCTTCTTCCAAACTTTCTCTAATTCAACAACAGATGTCCTTGGCTTCTGTGCATTGGTTGAGTGTTACTATCTACATCTCTTTCAGTCAGCTGCTTCTTGGCCTCTCAGACTGCAACCATACTCATCTCTTGTCTGTAAACAAATAATAGCCTTTCCTTCAGGCCCTTCTCAATTTTTGTCCCTGCAGTTCTTTTAAAAAGAAACAATTCTGGGTCAGAAATTTTGACTGCGGGATGGCAACCCAATCCTTCCACTTGATGCCTTGCCTTTCTACTGGGGGTTAATACTGTGAGTTCCCTCTCCTCACTGTTGGGCATTCAATCTATGGTCCCTCCCTTTGAATCCTGAAAGTCTTTTACTTCCCAGGTCTCTGGTACTTTCTAGAGGGTTGCATCACTTCTCACAATGGGATACTATTCAGCTATTAAGAAAGAGGACCTCCAGTTTGGGGATTTAGCTCAGTGGTAGAGTGCTTGCCTAGCATGCACAAGGCCCTGGGTTCGATCCCCAGCTCCAGAAAAAAAAAAAAAAAGAAAGAGGACCTCATGAGTCTTACAGGCAAATTGATGGAACTAGAAAATATCATCATGAGTGAGGTAACTCAGACCCAAAAGGAAATGATGCATAATATATACTCACTAATAAGTGGAAGCACAGGCATGAAGTATAGGAAACGTAAAAAATAATTAAAGTGCAGAATATCTAGGATTAATACACAGAACTCAAAGTTAAGAACTAGAAGGGCCCAAGTAAGGATGCTTCAATCCCACTTAGAAGGAAGAAGAAAACAATCATGGCATGCAGAGGGAGGGAGGGACCTGAGCGGGAGAGGGGAGGAGAAGGGAGAAGGGAAAGGGGAAGCGTGATTAGGTATGGTGTGGGGGAGACAGGAGAGAAGGCCTGAAAGTTAGCAGAAAGAATTAAACATTCTTAAGATCAGAGCACAGTAGAAATATTGAGTAAAGTCTTTCTGTATGAAGTGAAAATTTGTTTTGACTTCACAATCATCTGGTACTATGATTTTAAGTGTTGACCTCAGATCTTATTGCCTTCACTAAAATGTTTATGCCAATGTCTGGATTCTATTCTTCCTAGCTATGACATTTGGGACTCTCAGAGGAAAAGATAATTCCCAGCCCAGTCTTCCATGTATTTCTCTGTGACAAAATGAAATGCTGTTGTTTAGTATTATTAAATGGAATTCAAGATTATTTTTCTTTTTGCTTCATTGACAATATTTTAAAAGCAGTCTTCTTGGATTTGTTTATTAGACACTCAACCACTTGTTATTAAAATAATTAGGATTCTCCACAGCTGTTTTGGAACTTCTTACATTTGTTTAAATATAAGCTAATTACATGGTCATTCTCACTTCGCTGGCTACCCACTTACCCACATCCCTAAAAAGCACATGACTAACACTGTGAACCTAGTTATTCAAATATATTTTAAAAATGGGAAAAAAACTACAAATGATAATGGTAATTTGAACTTAAGTAGATTTTTCTGAAATTTGAGGTTTTCTGGAATTGTTTTAGTATGTATGTGTGTGGTGGGCATATGTGTATACCTGTTCATATATGTGTATACATATGAACATCAGGGTATAGATACATAGATACACATTTGTAAGGAAAGAGGTTGACTTTTTATATCTTCCTTAATTGACCTCCTGCTTAGTTGGTTAGACAAGGTCTCATCCTCAGCTCAGAGCTCACCAGATTATAGTCTAGATTGCCCGTGGAGCCCCTGCATCCACCTCCCACCCTAGCATTGGGATTGTAAGCAAGACACCGTACCTTCTTGCTTTATTTATTTAGCAAAGTTCTGGAGACCAGTCATCTTATGCAATTGGCATTTAATCATAGTATGTGTGTATGATACATTGATATATATATATATATATATATATATATATATATATATATTCCTAAATGCACCCTGCTCAGTGTGTACAATGCTCTTTATATGCTTCTTTCAGGGCCGATCATTTGGTATTTGATAGCCAATTAGTGTGCTCTTCCCTGGGGAAAGTGTTTTGTTGTTTTTCCCACTCTCAACTGATTTAATAAAGTAGCAGTTACATTCTTCTCCAAGACACATGATTTCCCTAGCCCTAGGCTGCTGCCTAGGTTTTCAGTACCAGGCACAATTTCCCTCTTAAGTCCAACTGAGAGTTATTGGTTACTGTCAAGGCATGCATGTCACTACAGTTCCCTTATGGTTATTGCGCCATGATGGTTGTTTTCATGGTTCATTGATGTTATAGCTTGGCTGAACTTCTGGCTGACTCACTCATTTGAAAACCCATATAGTGGCTTTTGGTACCAGAAATATGACATACTTTGTTGATCTTCCTTACTTTTCCTTCCTTCTTTGCAACATGATCCAGTTTTGTAGTTCCTTAGAAACACATTACCTGTTCATCAATATTTCTACATTTACCTTTTTAATCTACTTTCTGCTATCTTATTTTCCTATAAAAAGCATATTGGCTATAATGTGGCTCAGCAGTACACACACACACACACACACACACACACACACACACACACACACACACAGACTCATACCCCAAAGCCTTGTAGACCCTATAATTACAGGAGACTGAAATCCTACTCTCCATATTGGAGTCTAAAGTTTAGAAATGCTCTAACCAATTATCAGTCAGAGTAGGGTAGCGCCAGTTCAAATGCACTGGATATGATATTAACTCATATGGCTTTCAAAGAATTTCAGTCACCTCTTTGTTATGTCCTCATTTCATCACTCAAAATCACTCAAAATTGAGTTCACCTCTTCCTTTAGATTACACAGCAAATGAAAATCTTAGTCCCTTCTACAAATATTGGTACAAGCACATTAGCCTTCACATTCAGCAGGTAACTTAAAATTGCTCCAACTTTCAGAAACATAATCCTGCTAAAATATAAAAGCAGAGCAAAGAGAAGAGTCAGCACATTTATATAAGCCAGTAAGACTTGAGGGACTTTTAATTGCACTGCCTTTCTAAAGTTATAAAAGGTAAAATTGCTGTTTTTATGTATGATTTATGTACATATGCATATGTAATAAATGAATATATATACAAATATATATATATATATATATATTTCCCATCTCTTAATAATATTACCAAATGTAATTACAGAATCAGTTAAAATTTTGGATTTTTGTTGTTTTAAAAATAGTAATCCTGACTGTGGTTTAAGCGAAGTCACGAAACCTTTAAAGTACAACTTTTCCTGCCTATACAATGTACAGCAGGTATAAGTATGGAGCAGAAATTGAGGGAATGGCCAACTAATGACAGCTTGAGCTATGAGCAGGAGCCCACCAGTGACATTATTAATGATATCCTGCTATATTTGTAGACAGGAGCCTAGCACAACTGTCATCAGAGAGGTTTCACCCAGCAAATGATGGAAACTAATGCAGAGACCCACACTCAAACATTAAGTGAATATTTTGGAATTCTGCAGGAGATGAAGGATTATAGGTGCTAGAGTTTTCAAGGACACCTCAAAAATCCTACAGAATCAATTAATCTGGGCCCATTGGGCCTCACAGAGACTGAACCACCAGCTAGAGAGTATGCACAGTGTTTACATAAGCCCTCTACACATATGTAATCCTTGTATAGCTTGGTTTTCATGGAGAACTCCAAATAGCAGGCACAGGGGTTGTCTCTGACTCTGTTGTCTGCCTTTGGATCATTTTCCCCTAATGGGCCTCCCTTGTCTAGCCTTAAGTGGAGAAGATATGTCTTACTGCAACTTAATATGCCAAGGCTGGTTGATATTCATGGGAGGCCTCCAATCTTCTGAGGAGAAAGGGAAGAGAGGTGGATGGGGCATGCAAAATTATAGGGAGGGACTGGAACTAAAGAGGGAGGGGATTCTCTGATCAAGATGTGAAGTACACGAATATCATAATTAACAAAAAAGAAATAAATGGGTCAACTAGTAAAAGCATTTGCTGCAAACATTGGTGACCTTCAATTCAATTCTGCGGATCTAATGGTAGAAGGAGAGAATGAACTCTTGAAATATTTCCTGTGACCTCCACATGTGCATGTGCACAGACAGACAGACAAACAGAAACGCAGATACACACACACACACACACACACACACACACACACACACACACACACCAGAGAGAGAGAGGGAGAGGGAGAGGGAGAAGGAGAGGGAGAGATAGAGGGAGAGGGAGAGGGAGAGGGAGAGGGAGAGGGAGAAGAATGAGACACAAAGATAAATAACTTTAAAAGAAAAAGTTGAGGTGAAGCTCTCACTTTGTTGCCATGGCTGACCTGAAACACATTTTGTAAACCAAGCTGGTTTGAATACCTAGAGCTCTGTTTGCCTCACCCTCTAGAATTCTAAAAGTAAATGTGTGTGCCACCACACTTGGATATTTAACAATTTAGTTTAATTATAAGCCTTCTGCAAATTAAAGATGCTTAAAGCTCCCAGAGTATATAGGAATGCTAGTAAGTAAAAGAGAAAAGGAAGAGAATAAAATCAAACATTAATATGATAGAACAGTAACAAATTACAAAGATAAATACTAATGTGAAAACTAAAATTATGTTTTAGGTTTTAATTACTGCCCCTAAGAGATGATATAATAAAACTACTTCTACCTATAAGCCACTTGCCCTAGGACAAATACTTCCTGAAATACTAGAGGCCATTGTTTATGTAAGATAAGGAACCACAAGTTTAACTCCTGAAAACAATAGTTTGACCCAACTGCATGTGCTTGATTGTGTTTCAGTGGGGAACAAGTAAGCAGGAAATATAACAGGATGTATATTTGCCCCTGATTGGATGTACATAGAAAGAATGCAGGCAGAAAATACTTCAGTATTATGTGAGCCCTCTGCTAATTAAGGTCAAAGTCAATCACTGACCTTATAGGCTCTGAGCTCAGAGATATATAAAAGATTCACTTCTTTGACATTATTTCTCCTTCTGAGATTTGTTTGGGGAATTCAAAAGCCCCACACATTCTCCTATCTCAGGAATGTCATCTACCCCTAGCTAGGTTACAAGATCAACTTCATTTCTCTTGAGAAGAACTTTTTTCAGCTAGCACCTGAGATTCCTTAAATACTTCCTCATGCTAATGTGGCATTTTGGTACCCTAAGACTTCAGTCAATTACTTTTGTCCATCCTCTGCCCAGTCCCCCAAATTACATTATCCTTGAATCACCTCAAGGAAAGTTGATCTGAAACCCTGTTCTTCATTTATGCTTCCATTGTCCTCTTAGACCAAGAACAGGTGACTATCTCACAGTCAAGGGGGTGTCACATGGGATATATGTGTATTCTGATTGGACCCAGTAGGAAATATGCAGCCTTATGAGTTTGCCTTTATAAGTCCCTGAGAAAACTGTGACTAGTCACCATTTTCCTGGAACCCCAGAATAGATCTGACTACAGTCCATCATCATCCTGGCCAGTATTTAATTAACATTTGCTTCAAATTTGGCTGGCAAATGGTCTTATTCTCCACCATAGGATTAACACTAGGAAAGATATAAATGAAGAAAAATAAATGGTATCATCATCACCTCCACCACCACCATCACCACCATTATCTTGAATGAAAATAGATTAATTCACTGTAGGACAGTGGACTGTGCTAGGAATCTTAGTAAGGTTGTGTGTGGGGTGGTGAGTTGTGAATAGTACCCTGATTCCTGGTCAAGACATGTCAAATACCCGGGGACCCTAAAAGGAACCACAGGCACATTTCCAGTCTCCAAGATCAGGGTGTCACTAGCTGCAGTCCCCCACAAACCCCTGTAGACAGGTTTGAGATAGACCAAGTCACATAGAGCAATGCCCCAAGCCCCTTCTCCACAGGTGAGGATGTGACCACAGGTCACATAGGCTCAAGACAGATACGTCATACAGACAGGACCATACCCCCGAATATGTAGGTGAGGTGACCCACCCAAAAAACTGTATTAAGGGTCGTGTTCAGAATTAAAGGTGTGCAAGAATCAGTCCGTTGTCTGAGAGCTTCTGTCATAAGAGCTGTAACACTGCCACTAGGGGAAGAGATCTGCACTCCCAAAAATCACTTCCCTCCTGCTCCCCTTGCTGACTAGTCCATCTCCTGCTGGCTAAGCCCTACCTGAAAAAGAGGCAGAACAACACCTGATGGAGTTTTCCTCCTTCCTCCTGAACCCCCCAACTGAGCCAGACCAGAGATTTCCATGGAAAACCTTACAGAGGTCCACAGTTAAGCAAGTTCAGAGTTCCCAGCATCCAGGCACCTACGTGAGATAGGAGGCAGCTCCCTGCTCCCCACCACATTACTGGCTTGGAACATGTGCCACACTTCACACATAGGAAATATCACTTGTGATCACATAGCCCAGAACCTGCCAAGGCTGGACCCCCCAGTGTAAGGGAATGTCAGGGTGTTGAGGCGGGAAGTGGGGTTGTTGGGGAGGGGGAACACCCTTATAGAAGAAGGGGAAGGGGATGGGACAGGGGGCTTATGGACGGGAAACTTGGAAAGGGAATAACATTTGAAATATAAATAAATTTAAAAATCCAATATTAAAAAATATATGTACAGAATAAATTTTATCTATACATTAAAAAAAGAACAGAGTTCTAAATGGTAATGAGTTATCTAGAAGCACTGAAGGTTTAACCGATAAGCTTCCCTTCTCAGACATTCCTCCCTGCAAAGGGTATTTAATCTCTGGTCCACCCTAAGGAGTTGGCATGTTCCTGTTTCCACAATGAACAATCAATAAACAATTTGAAACCAAGGACTGTCGATTTCATCAAGAACCACCTTGGGAAGCATGGAGAAAGTCTTCATCTTCCCAGTAGCACAGCCTAAGTCTCCTGCAGAAGGCCCCCTTTCATTCCCAGACAACCTTCTCTAAGCTAAGGACTTCCACTGATGAGCTAAGCCTGAATTCCCCCGCCGCATGCCTGAGGGCCTCATCCATTCTTGGCTCTTTCATGACGCACTTGCACTTCTGCATGTCTGACAGTATGGGAGGCCCAGATCCCGGGCTCCTCATCACAGGCTGGTGGACCCTGAACCCTGAACCCTTTCTTCCCGACTCCATGCAGTTTCCTGTGGAGACTAGACGCCCAGGAGCTTAGGAATCCCAGCTTTGGTCTCCCACATCCCAGGCTGTGTTTTTCCACCCCATGAGTTGTGTATTTATTGATGTTTTGCTGGAGCCCACCATCCCAGGGAGGTGCAGGGTAAATGCAGTAGAGCATCTTCACATTCTGCCTGCCCAAGCAGCAGTTCCCACACCTGAGCATCGGGCAGAAGGCAAAAGCACAACTAACTAATCAAAAGGCAGGCAGGGAAAACAGGGAAAACAAGATGCAAAAATACACTACAGACCATAGAAAGTTACATCATTGTGAATACATATGCTAGAAGGTAATCAACATTTGTATAAAATAAAGACATTGTTACTGTAAAAACATAAAATTAAAGTTCTTGAAGAACACATACTACAAAACAAATAGTAAAATACTAGTAAGACAAATTTACTAGTAATTTATAAAATATCTTATGATCAAGTGAGATTTATATCCCAGATGCAAAAGTGTTTTAACAGAGCTGAAAGAACAAATTGGATCACATCAACAAAATGAAGGGCATAAATCATCTAATCATTTCAATATAAACTTAGGTGCAACTTAGCAGTCAATATATAGGAATTATTTATTGCCCACAGTGAAGCTAAACTTGATGGTGAAAGCCTATAATTCCATCTACTCCAGAGGCTGAGGGACGAGGTGGCAAGTTAAAGTCGTCTCTTGTCCACGGTGAAAATAAATAAATTCCAATTCATTTCAACATACAAGATTCACAAACATTAATGAATTTTGAAACAGAAATTAAACAGACATTTATAAAGCATGATATAAAACATTGTTTTATATGATGATTTACATAAAATCTAGAGAATAATCTTTCCAATCCATACTAGTTTTTTTTTAATCGCAAATAGGAAGAAAAGAAAATTGTAAGGAAGATATAAAGGAGATAATTAAATGAGCTTAAACACATATCTATGTGCACACAGATATACACACAAAACGAAAGAAAGAATGAGTAATGTTTTCACATATTCAGCATACCATATGATAGATTGTCGATATATCAATGTTTATTTCTTTTTGCCTCTATACATGTGTCTCTGTCTTTGTTTCTCTGTCTCTTTATCTCCCTGTGTTTCTTTCTCTCTGTCTATCTCTGTCTCTTGCTCACACACACAGAATAGTATACATTTTTGACTGAGGAAAGTACTCCCTTATCTAGTTCGCTTTTGCATCTTTTTCTTCACTCATGTAAAAATACAGAACATCTACTCACATAAAAAGATATTTCCAACCAATGTTACTGACAAACTCTCACTTTCTAGAACAAAGGAATAAAGATGATAGAATTAATGATCTAGAATGTTCTCATTGCTGTTTCATGATGGAAACCTAAGGAAACATAGATAAGAGCCTACTGATCCTTTGAAAAGTTGCCAGATTCATAAGAGAAAAAATATTTTTGCTTTTAGATTTTATTATATTAGAATTTTACATTTTAGATTTTAACATGTTTTGTTTTGTCTCTGGGTCTCTCCCACCTTTCTTCTTACCTTTTTTCCCCTTTTCCTCCAAACCCTCTTGCTTCCTGTCTGTCTTTACCTGTAATTGTTAAATTTGGCCTGACAATCCCATTTCCAACTCTGAAAATGAATTAAACTATTGCTTAATATCATAGAATGCTGACATAGGTTAATGGCATATTAATTTATGTGGCCTTGCCATTTTAACTCACCATTAATCACCAATGCTGAAGGCATGTCATTTCAAACCAATGCTAAGGGCATGGTGTTCAAAGAATATCTCTTGCTCTTATACACATACAAATTTACAAAAACTTTAGTGACTTTTAAGGTAAATCTCCAATCATGTATGACAAAATAAAATTAGACAATAATAACCATAATAACAAAAATATGTGACTTGAATTAATCTGTTTATTTTTAAGAAAGACCTGCTGTCTAAATTTTATTTACCTGAACATGGAGATACTCTTGTCCAGGTGGCTTTCCTGATGTGAAATGGGACATGAGTCAACTTCCTCCATGCTAACAATTTAGAACACATCATAAATCCTCTAGGAAACTTGGTTATGATGCTATAGGATATGAAATTTTAATTTATTAAGAGATTGATGAGATGGCTCAGCAGAGAAAGAAACTTGTTGTCAAGTCCAAAGACCTGAGTTTGATCCCTATGTTAGGAATGAATAATCTTTCTGTTACAGAAAGGAACATAGAATAAAACAACAAAGTAAAATTAAGGAAAAGAAGGGAAGGGAAGGGAGGGGAAGGGAAGGGAAGGGAAGGGAAGAGAAGGGAAGGGAAGGGAAGGGAAGGAAAGGAAAGGAAAGGAAAGGAAAATCATTTTTGGCTTCTGGCATTCCATTTTTCCAAAACATTATCCAATGTCCATGGATCCATACAATTATGGATCCAGAGTGAAAATGGCCATCCTTCCAAAAGTAATCTACATATTCATCATAATCCCAATTAAAATTCCAACACAATTCTTTGCAGAAATGAAAAGAACAAAACTCAGCTTGATTATGGAAACATACACACACATAAAACTAGGAAAGCTAAAATAATCTGAATGATAAAAGAACTGTTGGAAGAATCACCATCTGTGATCTCAAACCGTGTTACAGAACTGCAGTACTAAAACCAGCATGATATTGCTTTCAAAACAGATATGTTGAGCAATAAAATCAAATTGAAGACCCCTGCTATAAATGCACATACCTATGTGTTACGGGTTGTCCTGATGTTGTTTGTATTGTAATGTTCATTCTGCTTCTTGAAGAGGGGTTGGCCCTGATGAGCAGCCTATTATGTATTTAGGTGATCTCCTGTGAACCTTTTCTCCATTTTAGTTGGCCAGTTAAGGCTAGAGCCTATGATTGAGCAGTGGAGGGGAAAGTATGATTGGAGATTTGAGAGTAGGAGCAGCAGAAAAGGCCGAAGAGAATCACAGGAGAAGGAGAAAGGACTGAAGAAGAGGAGGAAGAAGCCATGATAGAGCAGAACCATGTATCCAGAGGAAACTGCAAGTAGCAAGGTGTTTCCTAGCTGGGGAATAAGTTAGTATACGGTTAGATTGTGTCTTTACATGAGCTTATTGAGATTGGAAATTCAGCAACATTTGTGGACATCTGATTTTTAACAGAAAATTAAAAAAATTCTTATTGGAGAAAGTACAGAATCTTCTGCAAATAGTGCTGGTAAAACTGGATGCTGCATGTAGAATAATGCAAATTGTACCATTTCTATCACACTGCACAAAATTTAACTCCAAATGTATCAAAGACTTCAACATAAGATACTCTATATCTGACAGAGAATAAAGTGAGGTATGTGTTTCAAAGAACTTTCTGAACAGGATAACAGCAGCTTATGCAATAAGAACAAAATAGCATTTAACAAATGGGACTTCATGAAGTTAAAATGTTCTGTATAGCAAAGAACAACCTTCAGAATTGAAAAAAAGTAGCAATTATATGTTTAATAGAAGGTTAGTATCTACAATACATATTAACTCTAACAAAGTGTTGTACATTAAGAAAATAAACAACCCAATTAAAAATGGAAAATAAGTCCAAAAAGAAAGTTTTCAAGATGAACTAGAAGTGTCTGTGAAGTATTTAAAAATGTTTGACATTCATAGTGATCAGAAAATGAAAATTAAAACTATTTTGAGATTTCATATTACCCTAAGCAGAATGGACAAAATCAACAAAACAAATAATGGTAACAAGATGGCTGTCACCTGTTACTAAAGTTCCTCAAGCTCTGATGATCCTCAACCATAAAATTATTTCATTGTTCCTTCATAACTGTAACTTTGCTATTGTTATAAAACATAATGTAAATATCAGATATGCAACCCCTGTGTGGGAAGTTTGAGAACTGCTGGGTGAAAGGAACATAAAAATAAGGATATACTGTAACACTTATAGATCAGAGCATCACTCAGCTTCCATTAGGAAAAGCTTCTTCTTGCAATGGATGGTAATAAACAGAGACCCACAATTAGAAGATGTACAGAGTGAGAGACTTTGGAGCACTAAGTTCTGTGTGAGATGTCTTTAACAAATTTCTTCCTTCAAGCTTCTATGTGAAAGATGAAGTAAAAAGATTGTTAAGAGTCAGAAGTGGTGGATAACTGCAAGAACTGTCTCTCAGAAATGATAGGAAGTACACCTATGAACTCATAGACACTGTCACAATACAAATAAAAATTGCAAGAAATATTAGTTTGTATACATCATTTGTATTTCTTGAACAAAATATCTGCTTTTGGCATTTTGATAATGACTTTCCTCAGCTTAATATAATTTTAAAGATATTCATGTCTGTATTATTTATTTTAGAATGTTTAATCATTTTCAATTTCTGCTATTACTTTTCTAATTGCTTACAAATCAGAAGAATTATTTAGACAACACAACCTCTGTATATTCTTTCTCATTTATTGAGAATAGTTTATATGAATGACACCTAAATGCTACCATCATGCTGCCTCCAGTAGTGCTTATTTTTAAAAGTGTTAAAAGCTAGCTTGGAATTCTACAAGTTGATTAAAGATTTTTCAATTTAACGTTTTAAATTTTGGTCAGAAGGATTGATATTTTATTGTGGAATATAGTTCATTTTTGTGTGTCCTCTATCTAATCTTGAGTGTTCTGATAATGATTTTAAGTATTTCTTGTAATAGTAAATTACACTTTAAACACTTGATTATTAAATACTATCAGGTGAATTGTTGGTATTGAAATGATTCATTACAGGTTTATGAAACAGTATTAATCATCCTAAAATATACAAAAATATTTTATGTTTTACAATTTTTTTAAAAGTATGTTTTAGAAGATTCTCCTTCCCTGTTATCTTCCTCAATTTGAAATGAAAAAGAACACTAGTAAGTTACTAGCCAACAAGGTCTGTCCTGAATGAAAAGCTGTAATTGTTGAGGAAGCCAGTTCTGCAAATTGAATCAAGTGAAAGGTGCCCTGCCAGCATGACCCCAACAAGCTCAGCTTCCAACTTACATCAGAGAGCAGGAGTTTTCTGCTCCTAAGAAGTAAGGGAATAATAGCTCAGCCTCTAATATGCTTCAAGCAGGCATAGAAGGTCCACTCCAAGCTTATAGCCAAACTTAGCAGTGTCATCAACATGATGCTAACTTTAGACTTATTGAAGAATGTAAAGGTAAAGGTATTATGGAAACTCTCTCAATGGTTGCAAAGAACAACTTATGCTAGGCAGTATGCAGTAGAAAAGACTCTGCATGCATATAATGAGAGGCCATTGAATAAGACTGTAAAAGCAAGACCTAGGTTGCCATGGTGAAAAACCAGGTAGATGTTGGAGATACTATAATCATAAGACATCTGCGAAGGAGAGCTTCCCACCTAGAGTGAGATGCTGCAAAGCTGGGGAGACAGAACCTTATAAGCCTTTTTGGACATAGGCAATGAACATGGAGCTATAAGATCTGATGTACATATAGATATGTATTTGATTTGAATAAGAAATAAAGTCACCCTTCTAGACTGAGGTATAGGAACACTTGGTTCCTAGTTGACAGCAAGGTTTGGAGAGGTGATGGGGACTTGTTGGTAAATGTATGTCAATGGAGGCAGGCTTTGAGAGTTCATAATCTCAGCACTCTGCTTTCTCTAGGCTTTGTTTCTGTGGTAGAAGATGTGATCTTTCTGTTTGCCCTCTACCACTTGTAGCTATACACGTTGACCTGTACCATGTTGACTCTATTCCACCAGAAGAGTGAACTCAAATGAAAAATCCTATAAGTTGCCTTAATCAACTGTGTTGTCACAAACAGAGAAGTAACAAATGTAAATATGTGTATTTTTGTACATACTCTATTTTTGATTAACCTTAAAATTATTTTGAATATCAATATTCATAATGAAATATGCTAAAAAATTAACTACCATTTGAGTTGGGAATTGGGATTGCTGTATTTTATGAAGCAATATCAATCATTTAATAATCTGTAAACATATTTTTTATTTTTCTACAGTTTTGAACAAAACCTTCTAGCCGTTTCTAGTAGATCTTCCTAAGCTAGCATCACTGCCCTTGAAACCACCTTGTAAATTCAACTCCTCCTACCATTTACATTTGAAGAACTCTGACTTCAATATTATGTAGAGCTCAAAAGTAATGTATTTCAATATATCTCTTTAATTAAATCTTATTTGCAATGAATTCTTAAGTAATATATTGGGTACTTGATATTCTGTTGTTTTTTTTTTTTTTGAATTGGTAACTCACTTTTCAAAAATGATTTCAAAGTAAGCAATAAAATAGGTTTTATTATAAAATGGTTTACATCTGTTTTCTGTTAAATATTGTATATGAATCTTCAAATATAACAAACAACTCTTTTGAAAAATTATTGTTTTTGAATAGACTTTGAAATCATGGAGTAAGCATATAACAGAGGTTGGAAAATAATCAATGTTCAATACTAATCACTTAAGTTTTAAGACAGAATTATTGAACTTAAAACATATATGGATGCTTCAAATTGATATCTAAAAACAATGCATGGTCTCATGTTATCAATAATGGTAAGAAAATATCATCAGGATACAAATACACAATATTTCCAGGAATTCAAGTATATTCTGTTCATAACTTGAAACACAGTTGAGAGTCCTACCATACAGGAACTAAATCACACTCTCCAAAGAAGCTTTTACCTGTGAACATAGAGTCTTATCAGTAATACTGAAAATCTGGACAGTTAGGTTAGTACCAGAAGGTGTTTATAGGATCAGAACTCTACTCCCACTTGGGAGGAAAACAGAAGTAAGAAAAAATTCAAAACAATCATTTACTAAGTGTGTGTGTGTGTGTGTGTGTGTGTGTGTGTGTGTGTGTGCATTTGATAATCACAATAGAATTTTAAGTGCATTTTTTCATAGTCATTTTTATTTTCTCTTTTCAACTGGCATTGTTATACATGCATTCCACCTTAAAAAGAAAAAAAAAAAAACCAAGCATAAAATGATGGAAGAGAAAAATGGGCGTGCTGTTTCTTTTAAATTTCTTCAGAGTTTCCCACACTGTATTTTGATCATATTCATTCATTCCCACAATGCCTCCCAGATCTATTCTGCCTACCATACATACCCAACTTTTGTGTCAATTTTAAAACTTAGTCCCTTGAAGTCTAATTCATGTTGTATGTATACCCTTGGGTATGTAGTCAGCCACTAGAGTATAGGTGACCAACTAGAAGCCACTCTTAAAGAAAACTGAGTTGTCCTTTCCAAGTAGCTCCTAATTACCAATATCTCCTCAATTGTGAGTAGGACTTTATGCCCACCACCTTGCCCCGTGATGGAATATTTCCTGGTTCAATTTGGTGTAGTGCTTTTACATGTTATCTCTGTTCCTATGAGTTTGCCTGTGAAATTACACTGTTGCATCTAGAAAACATTATGTTGTTGTACTCACTCATTATCCCCTCCCTCTTACAGTCTCTCCGTCCTTTACTGCACATATCCTTGAGCCTTTTGTGGAAGGGGTGTGACACAGATATGTATTTAGGGCTGAGTACTCAACAATCTCATACTCTCTGCAACTTGTGCCGTGGGGAGTCTTTGAGTTGTCCAGTGGTAGGTCTTTTCATTAATGTTTCTTAAATAAATCCAGAAATATCATCATCATAATAATTAACAACAACAACGACTATGACAACAACAAAAGGTGATCTTAATGTTAATGTAGAAATATTGCCCAGAACACATTACCAAATCAATAATTCAAAAGCATTGCTAAAATACAGATTACTAATAGCTAAAATGGATTAAATAATATTAAGCCATTTTAAGATCCCCAGACTATTAGACTGGTTAATCTCATGGAAAACATGTTTTTGAGTCTATACACTCATGTATTTGTGTCAATTTACTTGCTGTGAGGAGGAAATTTGGTAATATTTTCTAAATACAAAAGTGAATAAAACTGACAGCAGCATCAACTGCACAAAGATTGAGTATAAATAAGCTAGTCAGAACTCATTTGGATATTCCTGCACTCATTCATTCATTCTTTATCTGGTGCTTAGTGTTGGAATGAGCACTGAAATTTAAAGTTAATGAAATTTGGAGTCTTGTCTTAAGGAGTTCACTTTCTTTTTGTTGTGTGTGTGTGTGTGTGTGTGTGTGTGTGTGTGTGTGTGTTTGAGTGTGTGTGTGTATGTGTGTGTGTATGTAGTAGTTGTGCCTGAGTATATGTGTGTGTGAGTGTGTGTGTGTGTGAGTGTGTGTGTGTTTGAGTGTGTGTGTATGTGTGTGTATTTAGTAGTTGTGCCTGAGTATATGTGTGTGTGTGTGTGTGTGAGTGTGTGTGTGTATGTATGTACTTGTATACATGTGTATGTGCCTGAGTATAAAAGAAGGATATGGACTCTGGAGTAAGAGCTTAACTATTGTTTATCCACATAAACTTCAGTGCATTTTTCATTTTATGCCTTAGCTTTTTGTATGTGGTATGTGGATAAAGATAATACTATGTCTTGATTTGCATGGGATTTAATGAGAAATCACTTCAGTGCAGACCGTTCGTGGTATTCATCAAATTTTATTTCCTCCTTCCCTAAGCTCAGCTAGATTTACTTTTCCCAGCATGCCAACAGTTAGGTGTGGCAACATTACAACTTTATTTCTAAAATAATATAAGTGGAAATGATACAAGAACTTTCCAGATGTGGCCTGAATAAAGCTCTTTCATTCTTATTCTCTTTATAAATTATAATATTCATAATACTAATAAGAACCTTGGAGGGCACTTATATCAATTCTATGGACATTGGTCTTTGGTCTTCCTACACTTTCAATGGTAAGTATGTGTGCACATATGTGTGCCTGTGTATATGTGTATGTGTGTTATAGAATGAGGGTAGATATATAAATATAAACATCTTTCCAGGTTAAAGACCTTCTGGAATACAGATAAAGGTTAACATAAACATGTTACCCATGCCACGAAAAGGAGGTTAAGATGAAATGAAAATAAATCATAAAATATAAGCTAAAAAGGGAAGCATAACAAAAGAGTAAGAACCAATAACCCAGAACAAATGGATTTAAGCTTTTGAAGATTTTGTAGTACATATTGAAACTAACATGCTAAAGAGGGGAAGAAAACCTATCAACATACAAATAATAATCCTACTTACAGACAAAAATAATAAAAATAGCATGAAATAGACCAGGTACCTAGAGTTTCTCAATTTTCATTATAATATTTAAAATTGATGGAATTCCAGAAAGTTGAACCACATATCAGAGTACACACCAAAGATAGAATGCATCTTGGATAAAAGTAAGAGTTGTATGTGATTCTGAAGAACAAAATTGAATGCAATTTTATTGATGTCTAGTGATTTCTAAACAAGAGGTTAGTCTTCATTTTAGTCAGCAATGTTATTGGCAACCATATGCTTACAAAAAAGTGCATGATGTTCAAACTGAATACAAGCTGAGTAAGAGTGCACTTGTAATTCTTTTATTTACATGGAGAGGAATTCTTGTGAAAATATTATGATTGTGTGAAACAACATTATAACACCATTTTTGAAAATTGGGAATTATGATACTTGAATTAAGGGAGAAAGCAATACGTTAAAGATAGTTTCAGTTGATGAATGGCATGACAACTGTTTTCAAATGTCAAAGCCTATCTCCAAGGAAGGAAACTTGTGTAATATTCACAATGACAGAAGTAGCATCAGTAAACAAAAATAACATAATAAATAAATTGCCTCACTCGTGTTTCTGGAACAAAGTATTGCACATTGGATATTTAAACAAAAGAAATGCATTGTCTCTCATTTCCAAAGGCTATGTCAAAGATCAAGGTATCAGCAATGTGGAATGATTTTGAAATCTCTATGCTCCAGTTGTATAAGGCCATTTTTCTTCCTGTACCTTTGAATGGTTTTCCTTCTGCTAGTTTTTGTGACCCAATTATCTTTTCATATAAGGACATCAGTCAGAATGGATTAAACCTACAATGACTTTGTTTTATTTTAATTACCTACCTATTTATGTATAAAAGGAGTCAAATAGGGGTTAGAGCTTTACCACATAAGTTTTAGGAAAAATGTATAATTCAGGCCATAAAATGACCAAATAAAATTAAGTATATAAGAACTTCCAACTGCATGAACTATTGAAAAGCATTGGAATAGGCTGACTTGATTGACATATAGTGAGATCCTGGTGACAATTACATGACATTAAAAAGAGAATTATTTTATTATTAGAAAGCTCAAATCAAATATTCTTGATTTTATTTATACAGTGATACAAAAACAAGTAAAGCAGTAAAATGTTATATGTTTATATGATAAGTTATTAGACTCATAACAATTTGGTAATTTTTACAACATTTTATAATTTACAGAATTTAAAATAGTCATTAATTTTAACTTCACTATACAAGGGTTATTATCGGAGAAAAACTATTCATATAGACATTAGAGCAGAGATGAGAAGAAAGGCCCCAAATAATTACCCAACACTAAAAACTAACTAGCTAACTAACTATTAGACCAATTTAGAAATCTTTTACCTTCTTATTTCTCAACCCTGGATATAGGGAGTGTTAAACAAATGCAAGGGCATAACCTCAACCATTAACATAAGTAATGCATCTTCCCAATGTATCTGTTCTTGATGGTATTAAGTTAAGCCATTGTTTTCAGATCAGTACAAGTATAGTGTAGTATACAATGAAATTCTAAGTCAAGGTGAACTACTTTGTATGAGATAAGCAATTATGGGGATCAGCCATTGAAAAAGCTAACTTTATCAATTTCAATAGTCCTTAGTTGTCTGAAATGTGTTGTCTAGTGTTGGGGTCCCATGAGATTTCTACCTTCCATACTAGCATGTATATTGATTGTATCTTGTTCTGGTCTTGTCTATTCAAACATATGAATAGACATATGAAAGAACCGGCCACTACTAACAATTCAATAAAAAAAAACAATTTTTAAGTATATTCTAAACGTATCTGTACCCTTATACCTACAGATAGCTCTCAGCCCTCTTGAAAGAAATTTCCTTACAGCAGAGATCATCCATCCCATATGCAGCCACAAAACACAGTCATTATTGCTGCTGCCAAGAAGTGCTTGCTGACAGGAGCCTGATATGAATGTCTCCTGAGAGACTCTGCCAGAGTCTTACTGATACAGATGAGGATGCTTTCAGCGAACCATTAGACTGAGTACGGGGATCCCAATGGAGGAGTTAGAGGAAGGAGTGAAGGAGGTGAAGGGATTTGCAACCCATTAAGAAGAAGAACAATATCAACCAACCAGACCCCCGAGAGCTCCCAGGGACTAAACCACCAACCAAAGAGTACACATGGAGGAACCCATGGCTCCAGCCACATATGTAGCAGAGGATGGCCTTGTCCAGCATCAATAGGAGGAGAATCCCTTGGTTCTGTGAAGGCTGGATGTCCCAGTGTAGGCGAATGCCAGAGTGGAGAGATGGGAGTGGGTGGTTTGGAGGGGAGGACCCTCATAAGCACAGGGGAAGGGTATGGGAGAGGGGACCTGGGAAAGGAAATAATAATGGAAATGTAAATACTTAAAATACCTAATAAAGAATGAAAATCACCAATGGTCAGAAGGCAGAGATGAATGAATTGTGGGGAGCCGAGTCACGGCATAAGGCTCGGAGAACATTGTGGAAAAAGAAACAGAAAGATTCTAAGAGCCAGCAAACCAGGGAGACCGCTGTAAGATCTAGAAATATCAGCTTGTATTTTTAGGAATAAAAAGATTTAAGAAATACTTGACTGATGACAAACTGTTGTGGAAGATGGTCTAAGATTTTTCTTTCCCAGTTTATAACATGCCTATAACTTGAGGATGAAACCTCAGTGGAAATTTTCAGAAAAAAATACACGGGATGCTTTCACGTTGCTGTGCAGAGACTTTAGTCTTACCCAAAGAAGTGCTTTTTGTATGTAACTCACCTCCCATCTAATAGAAACTGTCTATAAAAAGCCTCTGTATTGCAAGAAATTGCTTCATTCACACCTAATTAATCCATCAGAGAAAGCCTCAAATGTAATTACTTGCACTCTTCTCCAATTAATCTGGGCCAGAGTTAAACTCCTGACCCTGGGAAAAGACAAATTTTGGGTTGCAATTTTTATGGTATCTCCTGGCATGTTCAGAATAATAATGATCAATCAATGAAGAATATTATTTTATTTTAAATCTAGTACCAGAAAACCTAAATTAGGTTATGTTGCCATAGGAGATGAAGAAAATTATTTTGAAAACTCTATCCCTTTAATTTGCAGTGAGAAAAAGTTAACACTCTGAAGTATATATTATTTGTTCTGCCCTGATATTCTGTTCTGAACAGGGTGTTTGAAAATTGTGCTTTAGCATGAATAACTTGATGTTGGAGATTTTTTAATGATTTGTCAAACACCTATTGTAAGTTATAAAATTATTTTTTCATGAAAAATTATGAGCAACAAACAGCCCCTATTATAATCTCTTTCTGGCATTTTACTTGCGCTAAATATTTGGGTCATGCACAACAGAAAGATGAGAAGGATAAATGCACACTTCTTGAGTTAAAAAAATGAATAATAGATATTTTATGGCCCCTTTCAGTGAAAGTACTGTGAAAAAGGTAGATGGATAAGTGGAAAACTTGCTATAGAAATAATAATATTGATGTATTTCTTATAAGTTATTGTAAGTCCACTCAATGTTCTCAGTCTTTAACCAGAATTCAGTCCCTAAATTTGTATGGCAGGGGAACTCTCTTTTATGTTGTTGAGGTTTAAACCCAGTACCGTTATCACTTTGAGCAAACATTATTCCTCTGAGCTATATACTCCCAGATACCGCCTTCCAATATCAGATTTAGCATTTTCTTTTTTTATATCACATTGTGATAATTCAACTTCCCTATTAGTCACATGGGCTTTAAGACCCACCCCATTACACTTGTATATTTACAGAATTCTACTTTTTTGATTTGTTTTGTTTGGTAGCAATCTTGTCTTCTCTCTACATGGTAATCAAATTGCCAGACTCTTGTATTTACTATCCTTATAATGTATTGTAATTGGGGAGGGGAGCTACATTTATGATGATCATGGCTCATTTAAATGTTTATTTCTCCTATGTGAAAACTCTTTACTATTGACTATGCTATTAAGGGTATATTATTGACCCATGTTTCTCAGGTTTTACTCATAAAATGTGTGTGAAAATACTACACTTAGCTGTTCTTATAAAGTATGAAGAATAAAATCATTATGATTCTTGCATTGTTTCATGTGATATCTGACATAATACAAGTATATGAATGTTTAGGGGACAAAGTGTGATTTGTTATTCTAGTTGTTCTATGAATCAAACTAAATTATACTTCAGTATTTCAAGTAAGGTAATATCTTCAATGATACTCAGACACCTTTATATTCATGTTGCTTAAAAATCCATTTTCTTACTGCTTCCCAATACGTTGAATTGGCCTTGCCACAAAGCTCTACAACTTTTTTTTTTTCGGAGCTGGGGATCGAACCCAGGGCCTTGCGCTTGCTAGGCAAGCGCTCTACCACTGAGCTAAATCCCCAGCCCCGCTCTACAACTTTTTGGTGTCACCACTGAACTACCATTCTCCAACCTT
This sequence comes from Rattus norvegicus, assembly GCF_021556685.1. Taxonomy (NCBI): domain Eukaryota; kingdom Metazoa; phylum Chordata; class Mammalia; order Rodentia; family Muridae; genus Rattus; species Rattus norvegicus. Next base: position 150,795,277 of record NC_141554.1, read on the forward strand.
AATACTTTCTTCTGACCTACTGGACTTGAATGCATTTCAGTGTTAAACATCTGTCTTTGAAATAATGCATTATATCTTTTTCTTTATATAATTTATCTCATTTCCTTCAGTTTAGTAACATTTTAATGAAAATGAAACATTGATTTGTGCCAAGACAACACCAAAAACATCTTGAAAATCAAGATAAAATACTATTTTCTTATAGTAAAAATTGAAGCATAGATCCTGTGGAGATAGATACATGCCTAGGAAAACTGAAAATTTTTCACTTCTCCTACTAAAACTTCTTAGGAATGGATCATCCAAGAAGAGTTTGAATAGGTTCCAAACATGTGTACATCTGTAAGTCCAAGGAAAGCTACATTCTCAATTGGACCTAATCTAGGTACATAGAAGTTATTGTTATATTTATTTACAACTAAATTTTGCCCTCTTTTCAGATCAGTTTCTATTCCCAGAGTTCCTATTCCCCATCCCCTTCAGTTCTGAGAGGGTTCTACCCTCTAGTTACCATCCCACCCAGGGACATTAATTCTGTACTAGACTAGGCATACCATCTCCCACTTAGGCTAAACAAGGCAATCCTCTCCTACATATGTGCCAGAGGCCTTGGATCAGCCCATATAGTATGTTCTTTGGTTGGTTGCTCAGTTTTTGGGATCTCCTAGAGGTCCAGGCTAGTTGACACCATTGGTCTTCCCATGCGGTTGTCATCACCTTCAGTTCCATAACTGTTCCGTAAGAGTCCCTGACCTCAATCCAATGCTTGAGTGTGAGTATATGCATTTATCTCAGTAAAGTGCTAGTAGAGCCTCTCAGAGGACAGCCATACTAGGCTTCTGTCTGCAAGCACAATATAGCATCAGAAGCAGTGTTAGGAAATGGTGCCTACCTATAGGATCTACCAGGAACCAAGCTCACTTATACATCCTTGGTTTCAGGAGTGCTTTCAGGAATGTTTCAGGAATGTTCTTTCTGAAAGAACATTGGGAGGGTGGCGATGGGAATGAGTTGGCCTTGGTCCCTGTCTGACCTTCCTGCTTGCTTGCCTTTATAAGCTACTGCCCTGAAATAACAATGACTTGATCTTCTTTGTGCCTTCTGTCCCCCATTCTTTCTCCTCCTCCTCAGGTCTCTGCTGAACCCCTGCAGGTCGGGGCAGGGATGGATCTCAAGTTGGGTTGGTCACTGGTAAGCTATTCCATCAGACTCTGCTCCATTTTTCCCCTGCATTATTTTAGACAGGAACAATTTTTGGTTAACAGTTTTGTATATGGGTTGGTGTTCCCATCTCTCCTCTGGAGGTCCTATTTGACTACTGGAGGTGGTTCCTTCATGTTCCATATCCCCATGGTTGGGCATTTTGGCTATGGTAACCCACATTGAGATCTGAGAGATACCCCATCCCAGGATACTAGGATTTCTAGAGGTTCCCCCACCTCTTAGCTAGCAGCTGCATATTTCTATTCAATTTTCTAGCCCTCTAGCCCTCACTTCTTTCTCTCCCCATACCTAATCATGCCCTCCCTTTCCCCTCTCCCTTCCCTTTCCCATCCAGATCCCTCCCTCTCTCTAAAATTATTATTTTGTTCCCTCTTCTAAGTGGTATTGAACCATCCTCACTTGGGACTTCTTCCCTGATTAACTTCTTAGGGTTTTTGGGTTGTATCATAGGCATTCTGTACTTTTGGGCTAATACCAAAAGTACTCTGAGTGCCACTGAGTGCATACCATGTGTGTTTTTTGTGACTGAATTACCTCACTCAGAATGACATTTTCTGGGTCCATCATTTTGCCTACAAAATTCATGATGTCCTCATTTTTAATAGCTGAGTAGTATTCCATTGTATAAATGAACCATATTTCTGTATCCATTCTTTGGTTGAAGGACATCATGGTTGTTTCCATTTCTCCCTATTTCAAATAAGGCTGCTGTGAACATGGTGACACATGTGTCCTTGTGGGATGGTGGAACATCTTTTGGTTATATGTCCAGTACTGGTATAGCTGTGTCTCCAGGTAGAACAATTTCCAATTTTCTCAGGAACCCCCAGATTGATTTCGAGAGTGGATGTGCCAATTTTCAATCCCACCAGCAATGGATGAGTGTTCCTTTCTCCACATCCTTGCCAGCATCTGATGCCATTGGTGTTTTGTTCAGGAAATTTTCCCCTATGCCAATGTGTTTGAAAATATTACTCATATTCTATTCTATTAGATTTAGGGTACATGGTTTTATGATGAGGTCCTTGATCCACTTGAGCTTTGTACAAGGTGATAAATATGGATCAATTTCAATTCTTCTACATGCAGACATCCAGTTACACCAGCACTATTTGTTGAAGTTGCTTTCCTTTTCCCATGGTATGATTTTTGCTTCTTTGTCATAAACCAGGTGTCAATAGGTATGTGGGTAGATTTCTGGGTCTTCAATTCTATCCCATTGATCAATCTGCCTGTCTCTGTACCAATACCATGTGTTTTTTTTTTCTTTTATCACCATTGCTCTGTAGTACAACTTTACGTCAGAGAAGGTAGTTCCAGAAGTTCTTTCATTCTTAAGAAATGTCTAAAATTCCCTGGATGTTTTGGGTTATGGACTTTTTACACTTAGCATTTTCTTTGATATTTGATGTGGTAATATTTTTTACGTATCTTCTATGCCTGAGATTCTCTCTTCTATCTCTTGTATTTTTATTGGTGTTGCTTGTATCTGTAGTTTGTGTTCCCATTCTTAGGTTTTTCATCTCCAGTGTTGCCTTCATTTATGTTTTCTTTATTGCTTCTATTTCTACTTTTAGATCTTGGACTCTTATTCATTTCTTTCACTTGTTTGATTGTATTTTCTTGTATTTCTTTAAAGAATTTGTTTCCTCTTTAAGATTTTCTGTCTGTTTGACTATGTTTTCATTTATTTCTTTAAGGGAATTATTTATATCCTCTTTCAAGACCTGTATTATATTCATTAGATTGGATTTCAGGTCAGAATCTTGCTCTTCAGGTGTGTTAGTGTATCCAGAGCTTGCTATAGTAGGAGAACTGGGTTCTGATAGTGTCAAATTGCATTGGCTTCTGTTGATTATATTCTTGTGCTTACCTTTCTCCCTCTGCTTGTCTCTGGCATTGGGTGGCCTGGATGCTCCAGATTGGAGCAGGCATCCCCCAAGGGAGGTGGATCTCAGTGTCCTTAATTAGAGCAAGCCTCCTGGGAGACAAGCAGAGCTTGGGGGAAGGGAGAATATAAATTTGCCTGGAGTACAGGTGGAGGTGTGGAGGAGGAGGGAGATGTGGTTCAACAGGATGGGACAGAACCCACTTTCTGGTGGTCTGTGTGGGGTCCCAGGTGGGGTGAGTAATTGGGGCATAGGTCTCACCTATGTTCCTGGTTAGAGCAGTCCTCCTGGGAGACAGGCAGGAATTTGGGTTTAGGGGTTAGGCATGACTATCTGCTGCATGTACATTAGGGAGTACTGAGTGCAAGGAAGCTGGTGCTCCGAACATAAAGAGAAATTTTATAGCAAGGATTTTATACTAGGACACAACCCTGAGCATCTCAATCATCACTCCATATCTACCCCAACTACTTCACCAAAAGATTTATTGCCCCAAAATTGTAGTGTATTTTTAAAATTTATTTTTACATGCCAGAGTTTATTCCCCTCCCTGTCTACCCCCTGCTCTTCCACATCTTATACCTCCTACACACCCCACCATCTACAGAAGGGTGTCCCAAACCCACCCACCCCATCAGTCCTCAAATTCCTGGAGCTTCCAGTCCCTTGAGGGTTAGGTATATCTTCTCTGACTGAACAAAGACTGGGAGTCCTCTGCTGTATATATGTTGGGAGCCTCATCTCAGCTGGTGTATGCTGCCTGATTGGTGGTCCAGTGTCTAAGAGATTTCGGGAATCCAGGTTAACTGAGACAGCTGGTCCTCCTAGAGGGTTGCCTTCTGCAGCAGCTTCCTCCAGCTTTTCTCCAATTCAACCGCAGGGGTCAGCAGCTTCTGACCATTGGTTGGGTGCAAATATCTGCCTCTGACTCTTTCATCTATTTGTTGGGTCTTTTGAAGGGCAGTCATGATAGGTCCCTTTTTGTTAGCACCCCATAGCCTCAGTAATGGTATCAGGCCTTGGCATCTCTCCTTGAGCTGGATTCCACTTTAGGCCTATTGCTGGACCTTCTTTTCCTCGGGCTCTTTTTCATTTCCATCCCTGTAGCTCTTTCAGACAGGAACTATTATGGGTCAGAGTTTTGACTGTGGGATAGCAACCCATCCCTAACTTGATGCCCTGTCTTTCTGCTGAAGGTAGGCTCAACAAGTTTCCTCTTCCCAATGTAGGGCATTTCATCTAGGGTCTGTCACTTTGAGTCCTGAGAGATTCTCAATTTCCAGGTCTCTGGCACATTCTGGAGGGTCCTCACAACCTCCTTCCTCCTGAGGTTGTGTTTTTCCAATATTTCTGCTGGTCCCCAGTCCTTTTCTCCTACCCAGTACCAGAGCATGTTCTGCTCTTCCCTTTTCCCACCATGTCCCTCTCTCTTCCCTGTAGGTTGATGTCATTATGCAGGTGAAGGCAGGTACAGGATAGAACGAGGCCTGTCATTGGACGAGAAGAAAGGATGGGCAGGAGAAAAGTAATAGAGATGAAGAGGAGGCAAGAGTGAGGAGTGAACTGAGAGAACATGGTGGTGGTTGTTAAAATTCCTCTCTACATATATTACAGGATTTTATAACTATTCTTCAGGAATGGATGTGTACAGAATTTTGTGTTGTCTAGATGGGCAAATTATATCTTGTCAATTAGATCAGAGGATATTGTATGATGTATTCTTTAATGTGGCAACTTAATTGAGTTTAAGAGATTGTACTATGCCTGGATGCACCAGGCCTGCCACAAAGTTGGGATGTGTATGCCTGGCATGGTGGAAACCAGTCGAAAGGGCTGTGAGTGAGGGTGGGGTGGCCTGACAGAGTGCTATGTGTTGGAGTGGCTCGTGGACAGTGGGTCAGAAAGTAGAAGGGGGTAGCAGGGAGTCCATGAGATAAATTAGCACTAGTTCCAATGGCCCGCTGGAGCCAGAACTACAAGAGACTGTGACCACCAGCATATGCACAGAACTAGTTCTGCTGTTTTTTTGTTTTGTTTTGTTTTGTTTGTTTTTTTTACTGCAACACTCCTGTCTTGTGGTTGCTTTCTTCTCCCTCCCAGGTGGGACTGAGGTGTTCTGCCTTGGGCACTTCAACTTATTGACCTTTTTTCTCAAAAATGTAGAAGGCAATAACTGAAACAAGCAATTGTTCTTGGGCCCCAACACTTGGGCCATTGTATGTATAAGTACACTTGGGTACATGGCTCTTTAAATAAATCTCAAACATACACTCATATTGTAAATAATAATAAAGTATAATATGAATGCATATTTACAATATCATATATCACTTAATTTCATTGTTTAAATTAGATGACACATGTAAAGTTCATAATACAATATGTGCCATATAGTTGTTTCAACAAATGTTAGGTTCACATCTTGCATCACAAAATTATAAATCTTCCCCAAATAGATATTTACTACTATGTCTGTCATAGAATACAGTACAATATTAAAAATGTGGTAAGTTTGTAACCTTTATCTGTTTAAGTGAATAGAAACACTAGCAAGCACATATTTTTGGTCAAATAAGGTTACTTTCATACGTAATTATCTGTCAGAAGCTCTGATATTACTTTCTAGCTAGCTAATTTTGTATAAATGCTAGTTCAGTGACAGTTATCTGTTCTTACATCCATTATCTATTCTTACGATGTTCATTTGCAAAATAAATATATTTGCATATGATACTTTCTAGATATTTTATTCAAGTGTTTAATCATAACTACTGAATTTAGTGTACCTGCTTCATTAGTTCTAAGAATAAACTTGGGTTTATCTCCTCCTAAAAATGAGAGAATTGTAAGTAGTATTATCTAGTAAATCTAATCTGTAATTTCTTTCAAGGATATTAGAGTTACATGAATTTTACTTTGCAGTCGGTAGGACAAGGCACCTATACATCTTGGCTACAGCTGCTTGGGCTCTACTGTAATATATGGAACTTACAAGGACTTCTGTAGTTGTAAAGATGGTTAGCTATAGACGCATGGACTCAGATATTACCTTTCTATCTCTAGTTGCTATCACCCATGAAGAGAAGCAACTTGATATTCTTCATAGGATCCACAATGCTCTATAAAACATTGACTGAATCTTCCTTTCCATTGCTTTGGAGAATCAGAAATATGGATTTTCTTTAGATTGGAAGCTGTTCAGATAATTGAGACCATATCCCTTTTATAAGATTCTACGTTGCCTGGATACACAGCCTTGAGGCACTGTGTGAAGTAGAAACTTTCTCCACACAACTCAAATTGCACTCACTGATTACAGTACAAATATTCCAAGAGAGAACAGTTTTATCTTGTTTACAATTTCAGCAATTGCTCCCAATCACAAGGGGACATCTAATCAGCTAATTGACCAAATTCAGACAGGATGTCATGGAAATATGTTTAGATAAATTGGTATTTATATTCTTTTTCAAGGTCTGAAGGGCACGAAATTTTAAAACTCTCTTCCATTAGAACTGAGTGAACTTCACAATCAAGAAAGCCATCTTTAATTTCACTTAACTTACTGTGCTTTGATTTCTTCTTTGTTTCCTTGCTTTCTTTCTAGACTACATAGATTTTTATTGTGCAATGGCTTTTAAAATCTTCTTAAAATTAATCTTGATGGTAATTTAAGTGTACATCTGTGTTTAAATGTTGTTCTAGGGGCAAAGAGATTATTTGGATGTTAATAGCATTTGCTGCTCTTACAGAGGACTATGCTTAGGTTCAGCACCTACATTGGGTGGTTCACAACTGCTTATATAACTCTAGTTCCAGGTTACTGACAAAGTTGTCTTCTGTCTTGTGTGAGCACTGCATATATGCATTTGGTGCACCGTGGGAAAAATGTTGATTAAGGTAGAATTCTACCACTGACTGGATAGCCTCTGGACTCAGCGCATAATTGAAGACTCCCTTCAGTGGGGTTGGGTATTCGCCTGTGAACTTGCCTTGGGAATTCTAAGCCCGCACAGGTGCCTATACCTGTGGACTGTCACATAGCCTTAGTTAGATTACAGGATCAAGTTCCTTTCTCATGATAAGATTCTGTTCAGCAAACACGAGATTCCTGAAATGTGTCCCCATACTAATGAGGCATTTCAGTACTCTAAGCCTTCAACAAATGAACTTCACTCATCTTGGATGTCCCTACCCTCAGTCCCCTAAAACTTTATATCCCTTAAATCACCCAAAGTAAATTTGATCTGTCTCCTTATAGCTAGTCCCAGTGCGGTCATTCACAGTACATACTCATAGGGCTACTGAACTCCCTGAACCCCAGTTCATTGTCTCTGCTCCCTTTGCCCACATCGACTATATCAGCTAAAAACTGACAAGGGGGGACAGAACCACAGTGGATACAACCATGAGCGCGCACACACACACACACACACACACACACACACACACACACATCTACACAGAATAAATAAACATCAAAATATTACTATAGCTTTGTCTTTCCTCTAGGAAAATCATGGTTGTTAAAAAAGTATTCATCAGTTATACACAGTAAACATGAAATCTTTCTTTTTCTCTATTTCTCTCTATGTTTATTAAGAAACCCCCAAGAAGCATGTGACTGTTTTAATGAGTGGAGCTGATGAAAAGAAAAAATGCTTTATACATTTATTTGTTTATATCTTCTAGTTTCAATGTGAAAGGTGTCAAAAATAAATCCAAGACCTTGTTATTCAGTGTTATTACCATGTCTTGTTTCAGTGTTACATGTGGGGAAATTTAATGTAATCAGGAATCTGAAAATATTGAACATAAAGAAAATCAAATATTAAATATAAGAGCAAAATATTTAATTGTGGATAGTCTTAAAATGAAGATGAGACAACCAAGCAGATGAGCAATAAATATAAAAGCAACATGATTATATGAGGTAGTATACATTAATTTTCATGTCTAGACTTGATTTTGAAGAGTTTGGAAAACTCTAAGTGACTACACGTTAAGATATTGTCATTTATCACAAGGAATTTTAATGTATGATTTTGATCTTCCTTTAAGTTTGTCTATATGGCCAAATGATAATGAAATCTGAAACGCATCACTGAAAATTATCACCTTGGGAATGGAAGTTCATGGAAATGAGCAGGATGCAATTCATTAGCATGTCAGAGATACTTCTTCGACAGGATGCCATTAAATTATTGTGGTGATAATTGAGACACTAAAAAGCGACAGATGCTGGGCCTGTACTTCCAAAGATCTTATAACCCATTAGCAATTAAATTTCAATGAGTTAACATAACTTTACTCTCACTAAATTAACAACTGGGAATTTGTTTTTTGAAGCTGTCTTTTTATAAATGTATTTTTTTCCTGATTTTAAAAGAAAATTCAAGTTCTGCTGTAGTGCAAGAATCAGAAGACACATGACATATAAATATAAGGATATGTGTTCTACTCTCAATATTAGAATTTGGCTGTCAGACCACTAACTCAGATAACCTGGTGAGTATAAAAAATATGAAATGTAGACTCATCTAATCCTTTGGTTAGTTATAGTAGAGTCTTGTTCCTTATTTACTAGCTGTTGTCATTTGAATTGCAAGTATGACTAATAAGTTCACAGTTTGAATGCTCTATATCAAATTTGGCATCATACTGAAGGCCAAGGAATTATTAAAATGCCAAGTATGTCTGTAAGACATAGGTAATTATATGCAAAACTTTGTAGGTTTTATTTATCTATAGTACTTCCTGTTTGATCCATACCATGTGAATATCCACCAATATTATAGGAGCTGATATCTTTTGAAAGGATTCCACTGAAGCCTGACTTGTGGAGCTCTTTTTGATTTTTTTAAGATTTATTTATATGAGTACACCATAGCTGTCTCCAGACACACCAGAAGAGGGCATCAGATTCCATTATAGATGATTGTGCACTACCATGTGCATTCCGGGAATTGAACTCAGGACCGCTGGAAGAGTACTCAGTGCTCTTAATCATGGAGCCATCACTCCAGTCCCAGGAGCTGCTTTCTTAATGCCTCATCCACCAGAAGGAACAGAAATTTCTTAACCAAAATACACCTACATCTCTACAACAAATAGTTGCTATTAGATATTTTGGTGACACAGAAAATAATCCAGAAAATTAGTTTGAGAAACATGGAGTCATTGAGGTAATAAATAAGAACAAATTATGTGGGGGAACATTGCCTGTGGTTTGTGGGAAGAATGTGGAAGAGTTTGGAAATGCAGAATAGAGAAACTGTAGAAGCATATAAACAGTGCTTAATGGATTCAGGTGATAGTTCACAAAACACAATGATAATAGAACTGTAGACAGTAAACGATGTACTCGTGATCTTTAGATGAGAATAAGACATTATCAGGCCTAGAGACCATGTTATATCCAGGTAATATATCTGACTTTATTTTGCCTGTATCAGAACTATCTGAATAAGGCCAAGTTAAAAATTAATGACTAATTTATGTTTTCTATGGTATCTTTTGCCCCTGAGATTCCCTCTTCTATCTCTTATAATCTGTTGGTGATGATTGCATGTATGACTCCTGATCTCTTTCCTTGGTTTTCTATCTTCAGGGTTGTCTCCCTTGGTGCTTTCTTTATTGTTTCTATTTCCATTTTTAAATCCTGGATGGTTTTGTTCAATTCCTTTACTTGTTTGTTTGTGTTTCTGTAATTCTTTAAGGGATTTTTGTGTTTCCTCTGTAAGGGCTTCTACTTGTTTACTTGTGTTGTCCTGTATTTTATTAAGGGGGTTATTTATGTCCTTCTTAAAGTCGTCTATCATCATCATGAGATGTGATTTTAAATCTAAGTCTTGCTTCTCCATTGTGATTAGATATCCAATACTTGCTTTGGTGGGACAACTGAGCTCTGATGATGCCAAGGAGTCTTGGTATATGTGGCTTAGGTTCCTGCACTTGCCTCTTGCTATCAGGTTTTCTCTGGTATTAGCTTGTCTTGCTGTCTCTGACAGTGGTTTGACCCTCCTGTGGGCCTGTGTGTCAGCACTCCTGTAGACCTATTTTATTTCAGCTGTATTTGGGAACAGAAAGCTGCTCCTGGGTTTGTGTGACCTGAAGACTCCAGGCAGGATGCTTGGAGCAAAAGACTTGGTCTTACATCTGCTCTCAGATGTGTCAGAGCTCCTGGTGAATGGTTTTTGTCTCTCAGCACAGGAAGAAAGCTAAAGGGTCCTGTTGCTGACTGCTCCTATGTTAAACAATGTTGAAATTATTAAAATTATGAGGACTCCAAATATCTGTACCCAGATGCCATGGGGAGAGAGCTGGTCTCTCAGAAGTGCAGAAAATTCTGAGAGCAGAGGAGAGACCACAATTTCGGCTCACATTTCTGGCCTCAAAGGAACCCTCTTGGAACACTCAGGACACAGAAAGCTAGGAGCAGTCTGGCACAGGATCCTTCCCATTTCTGCCTGTGCCCAGAGTTGACACTGTGACACATATCTATGTACACAGATGCCATGGGGAGAAAGCTGGTCTACAGAAGTGCTGACACACAGACTTATAGGAGGATCAAGCCTCTGCCAGAGACATCAAGACCAGCTAACATGGGAGATAGGTAGATGATGAGAGGCAAGGGCAAGAAACTTCAAAGCAGAAAACAAGGCCACCTGACATCATCACGACCTGTTTCCCCCACCAAAGCAAGCCAAGGATATCCCAAACACCAGAAAAACAATAATTTGATTTAAAAAAATCACAATTCATGAGGATGTTAGAGGTTTTAAAGAAGTACATAAATAATTTCCTTACAGAAATACAGGACAACACAGGTGAAAAGTTAGAAGCCTTTAAAAGAAGAAACACAAAAACACCTTAACGAATTACAGGAGACACAATCAAACAGGTGAAGGAATTGAACAAAAAAAAACCCAGGATCTAAAAATAGAAATAAAAACAATAAAGAAAGCATAAAGTGAGACAACCTTGGAGACAGAAAACCTAGGGAAGAGATCAGGAGTCTTAGATGTAAGCATCACCAACGGAATACAAGAGATACAAGAGAGAAACACAGGTACAAAAGATACCACAGAAAACATCAACATAACCATCCAAGAAAATGTAAAACGCAAAAAGCTCCTAACCCAGAACAGACAGGAAATACAGGACCCAATGAGAAGATCAAACCTAAAGATAACAGGTATAGAAGAGAGCGAAAATTCCCAACTTTAAGGGCCAGTAAATATCTTCTACCAAATTGTAGAAAAAAACTTTCCTAATCTAAAGAAAGAGATGCCCATAAACATACAAGAAGCATACAAAACTCCAAATAGATTAGACCAGAAAAGAAATTCCTCCTGTCACATAAGAGTCAAAACACCAAATGCACAAAACAAAGAAAGAATATTAAAAGCAGTAAGGGAAAAGGTGAAGTAACGTATAAAGGCAGACCTGTCAAAATTATGCCAGACTTCTCACCAGAAACTATGAAAGCCAGAAGACCCTGGGCAGATGTCATATAGACCCTAAAAGAACACAAATGCCAGCCCAGGTTACTGTATCCTGCAAAACTCTCAATTAACATAAATGGAGAAACCAAGATAATCCATAACAAAAACAAATTTACACAATATCTTTCCACAAACCCAGCCCTACAGAGGATAATAGATGGAAAAACCCAACACAAGGAGGGAAAATACATCCTATATAAAGCAAAAAAGTAATCTAATTTCAACTAACCCAAAAGAGGAGAGACACACAAACATAATTCCACTTCTAACAACAAAAATAACAGGAAACAACAATTATTGGTCCCTAATATCTCTCAACATCAATGGACTCCATTCCCAAGTAAAAAAGACATAGACTAACAGACTGTATATGTAAAGAGGACCCAGTATTTTGCTGCATAAAGGAAACACACCTCAGTGACAAATCAGAAACTACCTCAGCATAAAAGACTGGAAAAAATTTTTCCAAGCAAATAGTCTCAATAAACAAGGTGGAGTAGCCATTCTAATGTCTAATAAAATTTCAACCAAAAGTTATCAAAAATAATAAGGAAGGACACTTCATCTTCATCAAAAGACAAATGCTCCATATACAAGGATACCTACATTCATAAAAGAAACCTTACTATACAAAATGTAATGGGATACTAAATGACCTTGTTTTTATAGTTTTCTTTGAGAGCAACTGTTCTTTAAAAAAAGGCAAAGTGATGTTGCTATCTATGATTAAATTTCTAGAGAAAGCTTAGTCATATAGAGATATTTTGAATAGTCTGTATAAGGAAACAGGAAGAGAGAACACCATGTGGAAAATAATTTATACACAGTTTCAAGTAGATAAATAATGGAAGGTTGATGTTCTGGAATAGTCTTGCTAGAAGCACCACTAAAGTAACAAGCCTAAGTAAGTCTTTACTAAATGTACACCCCTAACATGCTTGGGGTTTGAAGTAGTGTTAATGTATAAAGGCATCATTGTGCTGTCTATAATAAGTGTTTGAAAGGGAACACTCACATAAGCACTAAAAGTGATTGAGCAATATCTTCTTTACTATCTAATGGCATTATAAAGTACTCAATAAACTCATCATGATATTTCATTGTGTTTCAAATTGTAACAATGCATTAAAGACTTACAGTGAGTTTGAATGTGAAAGCAGTGTCTTCACTGAGGACACCTGAATATAAATAACAATTCAATGCCTGGGTACCATGCTCTACACAACTTCCTGTGAAAGCCACCTTTCTAAGTTATGAGGAATAGAAAATGGTGAGTAAGATCCAGTCCCTGGTCTCGAGAGCTTGTAAATGTTGGCTGTTCTGGAAATGATTCTTCTATTTTCTTTCCATCCAAATAAGCAAAATATCAGCAAGTACACACCTGTGTTTGTATCGTTATATAAAATAAATGGTAGTGCAACCCAGCTGGAAAAAAAAATTACATCTCAAATAATCCCCTTGAAGCCTGAATTAATTTATTTGCATTTTTATAAAAAGAAATTGATGTTAAAATGTATGCAAACACTTAATGAAGTGTTGGCTGAGTCAAACAGAACAAATTGTTGTTAAGACCAACAGTAAAATGCATTCAGGTCATCTAGGAGAGTTAGGTCAAGGATATAGGCTCTGGAAAACAAAAGAAAAACATTGTCCTAGATGTCAGAGAATCCAAAGTACTCAGGATCTATGTATTTTCTTTCATTCAAAAGTAATTAACTATATAAATATTTAATTACAATTTTCCAAAGACAATCTTCAAAACATTAAAAACAATCTCTGTAGCATATTTGGAATGTTTAAACCATCATTAGGTAATCTCTGCTCTATAAACTCATAGCTGTATGCTTTTATAAGTGCGTAAGAGCAAACATGATTTAATATTTTAACTTAAAATTATTTTCATAATTTAGGCCTTTGCCATTCTAGACTGCTGGAGGTTAGAATGTTTTACAGATTATTTACAAAAGTTTGAGCTGGCATTTTGTGTACTAGTGGTAGACAAATCTTATAGGTATACTGATGAGAGCATTCGTTGAAATGAGCAAAGTTTCGTAGTTAAATGAGAGAAATGGTGAGCATACCTAGGCATAAAATTGGATATTATATTCAGAAATACTTTTGAATTGATGTTGTGGGTTTATAGTAGAAATGGAACTAACAGTAATAGCAGTACCATATGCTCTTATGCAATACAATCTATATGTTGTTTACAGGGCCCACATATTCCTCATCACTAAACATGTTATGAGAAAATGGATACCAAATTGAATTCCAAAGTCAAAAAACTGTAAGGTATGCCTTAGTTACTTTTCTATTACTGTTAAGAGACTCCACAACCAAGGCAACCCATAGAAGAAAGAATTTATTGGGTGGGTCACATTTTCACAGGTTAATTCCATGACCATCACAGCAGGCAACTTGATAACAGGCAGGCATGTCACTGGAACAGTGTCTGAGAGCTTATGATTACACTAGCACAAGGCAGAAGGTGGCTGGTAACAGGGAATGGTGTAGGTGTTGGAAACCTTAAAGCCCACTCTCAGTGATATACCTCTTCCAACAATGGCAGACCTCCTAATAATTCTCAAATAGTTCCACTACATGGGAACTAACTATTGAAATATATGAGGAGGAACATTTTGTGGGGGGCAAACTCATTCAAACCAAAAATAAGTTTTGTGTGCGTGTGAAAACAGTAGATGTGCTCAAAGGACATATAACTATTGTCCCCAAATACTCCATTATAAACATGAGATTAAAACATCCCAAAACAATAGTAGAGGAGCTATTCTCAGTTTGATTTCCAGATATATTACTGTGCTATTTCTAGTTTTCATTTTAATCAAAAATAACTGTGTTCTAATTTAAAAGTGATTGGCATCATTTGCTGATTTCTGTGTATAGATATCTTTACAATCATCAGTTTTAGGCAATTCAGGAAAAATCACTAACCATGTAGGTTAAAGTAGGGATACAATCAATAGAGCTGTATAGGACAACTTTGCACACTGTGGGATATAAGCATGAGTCACAACAGCAGCATAACATCTAAATAAAGGTTTAAATATCTAAATGAATTAAGAATAAGCTTACTCATGTTTCTTCCCATACCTCATCCTGCCCCTCCCTTTTTCCTCCCCATCACCACTTTTACCCAGATCCCTCCCTCCCTCTGCCTCCTGTGACTTCTTTTGCCCCTTCTAAGTGGGATTAAAGCATCCAGACTTTGATCTTCCTTCTTGTTAGGCTTCATATGGTCTGTGAGTTAAACCATTGGTCTTCTAAGATTTTGGACTAACATCCACTTATCACTGAGTGCATACTTTGTGTGTGTGGGGAATCACTAGACAGTCCCATAAACTGGGTATCTAAGAGACTTCCAGGACCCAATGGAGATGACATTAGCCTAAATGCCCAACAGTGGAGAGATAGAACCTGAAGAGACCACATCAAGTAGATAGACATGGTCCCCAGTAGGGAGATGGGGGCACCCTCCCATCTAAAATCTTTTAATCCAGAATTGTTCCAGTCAAAAGGAAACGTGGACAAAAATGAAAATGGACCGGAGACTGAAGGAAAGGCCATCCAGAGACCGCTCCACCTTGGGATCCATTCCATGTGCAGACACCAAACTCCAACATTATAGTTGATGCCAAGTAATGCTTACAGAAGGGAGCCTGGAATACCTGGCCTCTGAGAGGCTCTGCCAGCACCAGACTAACACAGATGCAGGTACTTGGAGACAACCATTGGACTGAGCCTGGGAATGCCAATGGAAGAATTAGGAGAAGGACTGAAGGAGCTTAAGGCTATTTAAACCACATTAAAAGAACAACAGTGTCAACAAATAGGACATGTCAGAGCTCCCGGAGACTAAGCCACCAACCAAAGAATATATATGAGTGGTTCCATGGCTTCCATTATATATGTGGCACAGGACTAAATTCTCTAGCACAAATGTGAGGGGCGGTCCTTGGTCCTGTGAAGGTTTGCTGCTCCAAAGAAGGGGGATGCAAGAGTGGATTGGTGGGTGGTGGAGCATCCTTTTAGACATAAAGTGGAGGGGGATGGAGTAGGGAGACTAGGAAGGAGCCAACATTTAAAATGTAAATAAGTTATAAAATTTATAAAAAAGGAGGAAGTTTACATGGGCATGTTAAATGGCTCCATAAGTTAAAGTGCCTAATAGCAAGCCTCATAACCAGAGTGTGAGCCCAAAGAGCCACAAAATAAAAAGACAGACTTAAGAGTCACAGCTTGTATTCTATGACTTCTAACACATGCATTTATCCTCACAAAGCACATGAATAAAATGTTTAATGAGCTGAAGTAGTATCTTAACCCAAGCCAAATAGGGACAGGGTTATTTCTAAAGTATCATCGAACTTACTAATGCAGAACCTTTGCACATACCCAGCTCCTCTCTAAGGATATGCTGATAATACTGTAGAACTCTCAAATTCTTTTCAAAAGTCCCCTAGTCTTCTAGGCCTATGATAATAATTGATTCCCAGGGGATAAGAAGAGACTGAAATAAGCCTATAAAAGTACCCCAAAGTAGAGGAGATGGATTATCCTTAACAACATATTAAGATGTAAATGTGAAATAGTCTACGAAAAATTGAAAGGGAAGATAGTAGATTAAGTAGTAAAAATGAGTCACTGGCACATTGTATAAACCTTCTAAATATACATAAATAACGTCATTGTGCAGTGCTGAAACATAGGTCAGCGTAAAATCTAACTTGTGTGCACCTAAGCAGTCTTAGAATATGCTTGAACAAGAATGACAATGTATGCGTTTCTTTTATAATTCAAGCAAAGTAAGGCTTTAGAATAGTATAACGGTTCAGCCTTCTGGCTGTGGAAAGTATACTTTTTTATCTATGTCTATATCTCCTATAACATAGCAGAATATAAACATTGTAATGTGATTAATTGTTGTATGTATATATATGTAAATTTTATGCAATAAGCTGCATATAGTCTATATTCTCCATATATCTTTCATCTCTCTACCTATCCATTCCTCTATCTCTTTATCCATCTACTCATATATCATCTCTCTGTCTCTCTACCTTTTCTGTCTATCATCTCTCTATTCATCCCTCTATCATCTCTCTATCTATCCACTCCCATCATCTTTCTATCATCCCCCTATCATCCCTCTATTCCTCTCCCTATCATCTATACATCTTTCTGACATCTCTCTATCCATCCGTCATTCCATGTCATCAACTATCCATCATTTAGTACTTATTTTTATAACTTTTACAAATTATTTTAGATTGCTCCTAGTTATTTTACAAATATCAAAAATAGACAAAAATATCTTCAGAGTATATTTGACTAAAATGTCAAAATTGTCTGATCTAGGACAATGATTTCGTAGGTCATTAAATTATAAACCAAAGTGATAAACAAGATTTTAGGATTTTTACAACTTTCCTCTCGTGTTCGTCAGTGTTTTTCTGACATAAGAAATCTAAGACTTTTCCTATGAAGCCCATAGTCTACAAACTTTTGAAAGCATGTAATATTATATGATTACTGATTTCCAAAATAGTTCCAATGATCATCCCTTTTCTAGATTTGACAGCTTCATTTAGACTTCTCTATGTTGTATGAACACTTAAAGAATGAACAATAACATTACAGAATTTTGGAACTCTGGAGCCTTGATTATTAATGACTCTAGGTATCTAATATATGTTACTTTTTGGAATCATCTGATATGCTAGAAGTTATCTGTTGTTTTTTGAATGGTTCTATAGAAGACTCCACATATATAATAGGAATTAGAAGCCCTCTGCTAATAGCTATTGAGTTGAACTTAAGTCATCTTTAATTTTTTATTTTTTAATTAATTATTTTACTTACATTCCAGATGTTGCCCTTTTCCAGTCCCCCTTCCCCCTCTTCATCCCATCTTCCCTCCTCCTTGCCTCTGAAAGGGTGCTACTCCTCACCCCCTATCAGGCATCCCGCTTCCCTAGGGCCTCAAGTCTCTACAGGTCTAGCTGCATCCTCTCCCACTGAGGTCAAAAGAGGCAGTCCTCTACCATTTGTGTGCCAGGGACTTCAACTACCTGTGGGTGCTTCCTGCTTGGTGGTTAGGTTTCTAGGAGCTCCCAGGGGTCCAGGTTAGTTGAGACTGCTGGTCTTTTTATGGGGACATCCTCACTTTCAGTTTCTTCAACCCTTCCCCTATTTCCCCCATGGGGGGGATCCCGACTTCAGTCCAATGATTGCTTATATGTATCTGCATCTGTCTGAGTCATCTCCTGGTAGGGTCTCTCAGAGGATAGCCATGCTAGGTTCCTATCTGTAAACACATCATAGCATCAGTGGTAATGTTAGGTTTGGTGCCCTTCATGAGATGAATGCCATGTTGGGCCACTCAGTGGACTGTAAAGCAATTGTAAAAGAGATCCTCCAGCTTTGCTCAAACCATCTAGTGAGTGCATTTGAAAAGATTGCTCACACACACACACACACACACACACACACACACACACACTTGTACAAATTATCTTTTGTTTAATATTTTTAAAAACTCACCTTTGGTGTGTAAGGATTATAGAGTGCAAATATGATGTTTAGGGATGGTGAAGATAAGGGATATGCTGATAATTAAAGCTAAAGTGGGATACAATAATAAATTGAAATGATAGGAAGGCTTATACATGAGCTGTGTATGAAATGTATATGAAAAATATTTGAGAAACTGGGTTATAGCAAATCTATACGCTAATAAGAATACATATAAGGATTTTAGGGTAACCTGGCTGTCTTTTCTGCCACCCCATTGATACTAAAATTTGATTAAACTAATGAGGTTGCTGTCTTGTTTGTGGTTTGTTTCCTGTGGCTATGAAAAATAACAACCAAAACCAATTTGGTGGTTGGATATTTTGTTTACACTATTTTTTATTTTATTTAATCTTTTTTATAGTCCAGATTTTATCCCCCTCCTGGTGTACCCTCTGACTACTCCTCCTCCCTCCCCACTCTCAATCTGTCTTCACTAGCATGTCCCTACCTCCACCACCCTCCCAACCGGACCTCCAAACTTCCTGGGGCAGTCTCTTGAGGGTTAGGTGCTTCTTCTCTCACTGAGTTCAGACCCAGCAGTCCTCTGCTGTATATGTCTTGGAGGCCTCATATCAGCTGGTGTGTGCTGCCTGGTTGGTAGCAATGTCTGTGAGATCTCAGGGGTTTAGGTTAATGGAGACTGTTGGTCCTCCCACAGGGTCAACCATCTCCTCAGCTTCTTCCAGCTTTTCCCTAATTCAACCAGAGGGGTCAGCAGCTTCTCTTCATTGGTTGGGTGCACATATCTGCATCTGACTCTTTCAGCTGCTTGCTGGGTCTGTTAGAGGGCAGTCATGATAGGTCCCTTTGTGTGGGCACATTATACCCTCAGCAACAGTGTCAGACCCTGCCCTCCCCGCTGCCCCTCCGCCCACAAATGGATTCCAACTTGTGCCTGCTGCTAGACCTCTTTTTCCTCCAGATCTTCTCCATTTTGACACTAAAAGAGTGTGGTAATCAGAATACAATTTTAGAATTAGTTCTCTCCCTCCACTATGTGGTCAGTATGGATAACACTCAGCTTACTACAATGGGTAGCAAGTTCCGATATCAATAGAACCATCTTGTCTACTCCAGATACATAATTTTAAAAACACTTTATTTTGGTCCAACACCATCTTGACACATTTTGCCTCATTTCTAAAATATCCAGTTATTTTCCATATTTTTACACATAAGTTATAGTTAGCTGGATAATTTGCCCATCTCTTTCCATCCACAATCACTCATTTACCTGTTTACTTGTTATATTTACAAGAACTAAAAATAGAATGATAGCTTTTCTCAATCTTTATACTAACCTAAACAATCAAATATCTGATGTAAAGAAGGAACCTAGAGTAGAATAGAGAAGATTAATATACAACCACTGGATATTATATATCAGCTCTAGTGCTACCTGTATCTTAAAAGAATCATTCTTCGTTAGTCTCCATGACCTCATTGGCAAATGAATGTAACATCGCTTTCCTACAGAGTTATTTTGATGTTCAAATCCTGAAGTGAAATCTATGTCAAGCTCCATAAATACAACATAGTTAATCTAGTCAAATGTTGTAGAGATTCAGATCATAGTTTTCTAAAATTATGTTTCAAGTTTCCTTAAATATGTCAGTTAACAACTGCGTTTCCTTATTAAAACAAAAGTCTGGTGTGACTTTTAGAGAACAAATAAAACATAAGAAAATTCTTCTATAATCTATAAATATAAGCATAACTATATGGGGGAATTCTAGCAGTTGATGCATACTTTGCAGCTATTATGTTTATGAACTGCAAGGAAGAGTACACATTGCCACCTCTGTTTAAAATGCATGATTCCAATTTAAAAATCTATTTTGGTCTCTTCAAGAATGTGATGTTAAAAATATTCTCTCTCCCAGTCATGTGCTGAGATGCCTAAGATGCTGCATTTTCTTTCCTTCCAAGTCAATCTTCTTGCTCTAAATCCTTCTTTGTTTCAGTGTCTTAAACTATGAAATCAGAGCATGCTGCTTAGAAATGGATTTGCTATTTGTTATTTTCTGGCCCAGTAGTAACCTAACTAAATCATTCACAGTCCATCACTCTAAAGGAGATTTGGGTCTAGCATTACTATGAGGTATCAGGGTATTATTAATTTAGAAAATATACACATATTTATGCATGACCCAAGTGTTTCAAATACAAACATGCAGGAGAAAATCTTTGGTATTGAAAATAAAATTGGATCATGCATGCACCAAAATTTTGCTAGAAACTCTGTTCACAGACTTCACACAATGTAGAAGATTTTAGCATATATTCATTCATAAAAAGAATGCTTTGTGTGTATAAGTACAATTTGAGAATGTTATATTATTGGAATAAATGCAAACAGTGTTTATTGTTCCCATTCTATGTGCTAAACATGTTTCTATGCTCTCCACTAGGGAATCAGAAACAAGAAAATGCGAGAAAAATATAATGTATCCTGTGAGACATAATCAGAAAGTGTTAACTCTGGCACCAGGAGAGTACATTGGTAGCATATCGAGCCTATGGGAAGAAGATGGTAGGCGGAAGGGCAAATGAGGTTGCATAGCTATGCTGCCAAAGGTGCAAGAAATGCCAACAGAAGGAAATAGTAGTCATTGAAAGGATTTAGGAGAATTATTTGAGTTACAGCCTATGTTGGATAAATATAATTCCAGAATCATTATGAAGATTAGACTCAGGAGACAAGAGACTAAAGCCAAAAGGCTAGTTGGAAGGATGATGACTTCCAGTGAAAGAATTAGTCCACCTCTGTGGGGAGTGACACAAACATGTCCAGCCTCCAGCATCTGAGTCACTGTTTTACCAAGGAGTGTTTGGCTTTCAGCTGAGATAGTGTGTCCTTCTAAATGTTCTTTTAAAACCCACAGGATAGAATGAAGTATAGTGCTGAAAGAGAGGCAGCATGAAAGTCAAGAGAGATTCAGGAAGCAGGAAAACACCCAAACTAAAATGACTCTCTTGGTATTCAGCTACACTGAATCAGTTCCAGTACTCTGTCTTCAATAGAAATAGTGACTATATGCTGGCAGAGTTCAAAACTATAGTTTTATAGGGCAATCAGTGAATAAACATTAGTTTATCTTAAGTATAGTAATATTACTGTACAATGAGAACACATTTCTCATATTTCATTTTATTGGTAGAAAGTATAGGACTGAAATATTTGACAATAATTCAATGTTGTAGAAAACTATGGGGAAAAGAGCAAAGATATGTAAGAAGCTTATTATGAAATAAGAAAGAGACAATGATTGGTCTGGCAAAATGGCTCAGCAGATAAGGATACTTGCCACCAACTCTAAGAACCTGAGTCCAATTTCCGAAACCCACATATTGGAAGGAGAGAAGCAGTTTCCGAAAGTTGTTCTCTGACCTCCATATATATGACTCCATGTGCAACTGCATGTGTGATTGTACTCAAATAAAAATGATGATGATGATGATGATGATGATGATGATGATGATGATGATGGTGGTGGTGGTGGTGGTGGTGATGGTGATGATGAGGTTAAAAAATCTTTTAAAAAAGAAAAAAGTTACCAACAATGTAGACTGGTAGGTGAAACCCTACCATAAATCATAGAATCATTTCCACTGAGCATGAATGCATTGATTCATTTATTAAATGATCACCAGTATCTTCTAGGGTTCAAACAGTACCTGGTAAATGATTTGTTCATTCTGGAAGTGTGAAGTGAACACTAGCAATCAATTTGCTATCTATTTCTAATACTAAAATGTGTACTACAGCAACATAACCAAAACTGAAAAAAGTCTTGAATTAACATCGATCATATGACTCATCCTGATCTGAGTTAAATATTTCATATCTATCATCTAGCTTACATTTCATGGTATGAATTAAGGAATGTTGCCCCACAAATTTAGATAGAGATTAGATGTGATTCTAAAACTTCTAATAGCATTACAAGATAGAACTTCCTGTAAGTCAAAGGGCATTTTGTTTTTGCTCATATTCCATATAATTATTTGGGATGTTTCTGCCTAAGGCAATCTGAGGAAAAAAACTTATAATGTCATATTTTTGAAAAATCCCCCTATAAACATAAACTGTAAATGTAGAAAAGAATGAGAACTAAGAATTGTCAGAAGTCACATTGGTAAACACATGAAGATTGAGAATGTAGGGAAAGTATGGGGCTGTATAGGCAATATTAGTAAAATCTCAAAATTAGGAGCCTGTTAAATGTTAGGTATGCCAGAGACACAAATATTTGGAGTCCAATGCCATGCTGAATTTCTGATTTTCAAATATTAGCCCAACTCAATCAGGGGATTTCTAATGATTTTTAACTTAGGTATACTATCAATTTAATTATTTAATTTCAACCTGTACCCAATTTCCGAATTAATTGTATACTCTTAGAAACTGGTGAAAATTTTCACAGGTTGCAGCATCATCTCTGAGAAAGCAGTTTCCTCTGTGGGAAACAGCTTTCAGGTTGTTGATAAGGACAGTACAGTCTGAAGCCCTGCTGGAATGCTGTTGCCGCATTTGTGTGTGTCAGCAAACAACTGGGGCATCTCTCCTCAGGAGGCTACCTGAGTCACAGTGCCCACTGGGACAACTGCAGTCCTAGGCCTTGCCTTCATGAAGATTTGCTTGTAGTGTAAAGCTATCCATTTATGTTTCTATTTTCTACTTGACAGCATGTTTTAATCAGTTGATTCAGAACCAAATATGATATGAGGAGATGTTATAAAATTAGATGGTTCCAAAACATGGATTTGATTTAATCCTTGTGCTCATATGAGAAAACAGAATGAAACATACATTTATGAAAATGCATAAATATCTCTCCCTTTCAGAAATTGTAGTAATCAGAGGGAGCTAGGTATAAACATTAACAATTTAACAATATTACATCTATTATTTACATAAATTACAACTTAGAAATGCAATGTATTCTCAACGTGAAATGATGCCATACTTCTCAAAATGAGATACAGAGACACAATCTCAAGGCCATAAATTTAATCTATAAGCCTAACTTAGGAAGCAGATAACAAGACTGGAAGTTAGTCTAGGATAAAGCCTTCAAAAGCCTGTCCCCAGTGACTCATCTTAGTAAGATATGCTTCCATTTCCAAAGGTTTCTTCGTTTCCACAAACCAGACAAATATCTAGGGACTGAATCTTTAAGCATATCTACCTGTGAGAATTTCAGTTCAAGCTATACTATATGTCCATATAATAGAGGGAACTTTTTATTTGTCTTTCAACCATTTTCAAACCCTAGGAATGATGTGATTTTGTTGTTTTTTGTTGTCAATTTTCCATAATGTTCTTTCCAAGAATATGGCAAAGCACTGCACTCAAGAACTATTTGATGAATTTATGACTGAATAGTAGGCTACTTCTATCCATCTGACCTCTGATCTCTGGGCAAAATGGTTTAAGGGAAGGAAGAAACAAGTTATATTTGGGAACATAATGATAGCTAGATGTTGGTATGTTGGTATACATGGAACTGTAGAATTTGACCTTTTTAAAGATTTAAATCAGGGCGATGATTTTCCGGAAGCATCTGCTCTGACCTGCAGAAGAGTATAAGTCCTATTTATTTATTTATTTATTTATTTATTTACTGACTTATTAACTTATTTTTGAACAAACTCCAGAGGAGCAGGCCATTTACTGCAAAGTGCAAAGCTTTGCATTCTTAGTCTGTAGGCACAAAGATGAATTAAACCCACGACCCTTTAACAACATATATATCTGTATCTATATCTATATCTATATCTATATATATATTGCCAAACTATTCTTTTTACCCCTTCATTGTTAATGCTTAGATTTTGAATTTCATCCTCATTAGTTTCACTTATATATTTTAACTTACTCTTCATGGTGGAATTGTATGTTCCACACTGTAAAATAAAATATTCTAATCAGCATACAGATTCTAATGAGAAGTAACTATGTCCATATGTAGTAGGATGTTTCTAAAACTCTGATTTTAACCTGTCAAGTAATTTTAATTTATTGAAGTTATACTGAAATTATCTTACAATTTTATGAGGATTTTATGATATAATGTCAACCTACTTCTTAAAACTATCCCTTATGTCTATCCTTAGTTCTATAATTTTCCACAGTTATTTCAGATATCTCCAGCATATAAAAATACATACAACTCCTATAACTACCATTTTGAAACATTCCTGTGTGTTGAAACTTTGTATATAATGCTGTTTCCATGGAAGGTTCTCTTCTCCCTGCCATTCCTTTCAATTCCTCATGATATTGTTGTTCACTTCAGCAAAGTTGGTTTTCTACAGGCACCAGGATTCACCACTATTATTGAAGTCTTCCAGCATGGTTAAGAAAAAGATGTCCATTTTCTGAGGTCTTCTTCAATTTCTTTCTTCAGAGTCTTGAAGTTCTTATTGTACAAATCTTTTACTTGCTTGGTTAAAGTCACACCGAGGTACTTTATATTATTTGGGTCTATTATGAAGGGTGTCGTTTCCCTAATTTCTTTCTCGGCTTGTTTCTCTTTCGTGTAGAGGAAGGCTACTGATTTATTTGAGATAATTTTATACCCAGACACTTTGCTGAAGTTGTTTATCAGCTTTAGTAGTTCTCTGGTGGAACTTTTGGGATCACTTAAATATAATATCATATCGTCTGCAAATAGTGATATTTTGACTTCTTCTTTTCTGATCTGTATCCCCTTGACCTCTAGATGGAAAGATCTCCCATGCTCATGGATTGGCAGGATTAATATAGTAAAAATGGCCATTTTACCAAAAGCGATCTACAGATTCAATGCAATCCCCATCAAAATACCAATCCAATTCTTCAAAGAGCTAGACAGAACAATTTGCAAATTCATCTGGAATAACAAAAAAACCCAGGATAGCTAAAACTATCCTCAACAATAAAAGGACTTCGGGGGAATCACTATCCCTGAACTCAAGCAGTATTACAGAGCAATAGTGATTAAAACTGCGTGGTATTGGTACAGAGACAGACAGATAGACCAATGAAACAGAATTGAAGACCCAGAAATGAACCCACACAGCTATGGGCACTTGATTTTTGACAAAGGAGCCAAAACCATCAAATGGAAAAAAGACAGCATTTTCAGCAAATGGTGCTGGTTCAACTGGAGATCAACATGTAGAAGAATGCAGATCGATCCATGCTTGTCACCCTGTACAAAGCTTAGGTCCAAGTGGATCAAGGACCTCCACATCAAACCAGATACACTCAAACTAATAGAAGAAAAACTAGGGAAGCATCTGGAACACATGGGCACTGGAAAAAATTTCCTGAACAAAACACCAATGGCTTATGCTCTAAGATCAAGAATCGACAAATGGGACCTCATAAAACTGCAAAGCTTCTGTAAGGCAAAGGAAATTGTGGTTAGGACAAAACAGCAATGAGCAGATTGGGAAAAGATCTTTACCAATCCTACAACAGATAGAGGCCTTATATCCAAAATATACAAAGAACTCAAGAAGTTAGACCACAGGGAGACAAATAACCCTATTAAAAAATGGGGTTCAGAGCTAAACAAAGAATTCACAGCTGAGGAATGCTGAATGGCTGAGAAACACCTAAAGAAATGTTCAACATCCTTAGTCATAAGGGAAATGCAAATCAAAACAACCCTGAGATTTCACCTCACACCAGTGTGAATGGCTTAGATCAAAAACTCAGGAGACAGCAGATGCTGGCGAGGATGTGGAGAAAGAGGAACACTCCTCCATTGTTGGTGGGATTGCAGACTGGTACAACCATTCTGGAAATCAGTCTGGAGGTTCCTCAGAAAATTGGACATTGAACTGCCTGAGGATCCAGCTATACCTCTCTTGGGCATATACCCAAAAGATGCCCCAACATATAAAAAAGACACGTGCTCCACTATGTTCATCGCAGCCTTATTTATAATAGCCAGAAGCTGGAAAGAACCCAGATGCCCTTCAACAGAGGAATGGATACAGAAAATGTGGTACATCTACACAATGGAATATTACTCAGCTATCAAAAACAATGACTTTATGAAATTCGTAGGCAAATGGTCGGAACTGGAAAATATCATCCTGAGTGAGGTAACCCAATCACAGAAAAAGACACATGGTATGCACTCATTGATAAGTGGCTATTAGCCCAAATGCTTAAATCACCCTAGATGCCTAGAACAAATGAAACTCAAGACGGATGATCAAAATGTGAATGCTTCATTCCTTCTTTAAAAGGGGAACAAGAATACCCTTGGCAGGGAATAGAGAGGCAAAGATCAAAACAGAGACAGAAGGAACACCCATTCAGAGCCTGCCCCACATGTGGCCCATACATATACAGCCATCCAATTAGACAAGATGGATGAAGCAAAGAAGTGCAGGCCGACAGGAGCCGGATGTAGATCTCTCCCGAGAGACACAGCCAGAATACAGCAAACACAGAGGCGAATGCCAGCAGCAAACCACTGAACTGAGAATAGGTCCCCCGTTGAAGGAATCAGAGAAAGAACTGGAAGAGCTTGAAGGGACTCGAGACCCCATATGTACAACAATGCCAAGCAACCAGAGCTTCCAGGGACTAAGCCACTACCTAAAGACTATACAAGGACTGACCCTGGACTCTGACCTCATAGGTAGCATTGAATATCCTAGTAATATCACCAGTGTAAGGGGAAGCCCTGGGTCCTGCTAAGACTGAACCCCCAGTGAAGTAGATTGTTGGGGGGAGGGCGGCAACGGGGGGAGGATGGGGAGGGGAAAACCCATAAGGAAGGGGAGGGGGGAGGGGGATGTTTGCCCGGAAACCGGGAAAGGGAATAACACTCGAAATGTATATAAGAAATACTCAAGTTAATAAAAAATGAAAGAAAGAAAGAGAGAAAGAAAGAAAGAAAGAGAGAGAGAGAGAGAAAGAAAATAAATAAGCAGGGATTTGACAATTTAAAAAAAAAGAAAAAAGAAGAAAAAGATGTCACCAGCATACATATGTCTAATAAGACTTCTAAGCAAGCCTTTGCTCACTCATATCCTCATTCTAAATTTGGCTCCTAGTATCAGCCATCATAGATTCTTTTTTTTGTTATTTTATTTTTTTATAAATAAGCAAATACACCACAGTAGTATAATATAATAAAATGAATATTTTAGAGTGTCTGAAGAAAAGCATTTTTTTCAGCAATACACAAATATTTAAAGTGTTCTCTCCTGTATTAGGTTGGCATACACAGTTGGAGGCAGGATGAACTACTACCAGTGACTGTCATAGATATCTGCGTTTCCTCAAAATAAGAAGCTAGAAGCACCCAATAAGGGGAGTGTAATTTTGCACATACTCATAGAGCTTGCAATCTCTGGCTTACTTCCTTCTTTCTCCATGTTTAGTTTACCTGGACCCCCAGCCTATTGACTCAAGCTACCTAGTCTCAGAGCTGGTCTTTCTCTTTCAGTTATTACCCACATGTAAATAGTCTCTGGAAATACCCTTGCAGGCAAACACAAGAGCATGGTATTACTCTCTGCTACACCTCTTAACCAAACCAATGATCAAGGCTAATCATTACAAGTCTACCTCTTGTCAACTTGACACTTGAGCTTGTCACCATAGACCATAATTAATTTCCAATTAAAGACCATGATGAGGACATTGTTCCATTTAACATGCTATTACTATCCTGTGTGTAACAAAACTAATTCTTTCTTTGAACTGGTAGGAAAGTTTCTGGCCATCATAGATTCTTGATTGGCATGGTCATTTATTCATATCATTTCCTTGCCATGATACCTAAACTTGTCTAATGATTTTTAGAAAAAACTCAGTGCATGCTATGAAACCTATCTCTGATCTATTAACTAATTTTCAAATATGGTTGATAACCTTTAATATATTCTAATTAAATAATTTATTATTGAAGACTGTACCTTCAGCAACATTTTCTTCTCAAGTTCCCTTTCATTCAAAAGCTACATAAAGTAAAACAAAAGAAACATTGTTGACATTCAAATTTACTTAAATTCAAAGATTATCTTAAATACATTTGTAAAAAAAAATGGAACTACTTTGATGAGAAACAATAGATTATTGCATTCAAGAAGGGACTATTTCTAAGACTTACTTAGACCAAATAATAATGATATATCGTTTTTATTAGGACTTTAATGAGTTGCAGTCACAATTCTATTCAGTAACAGCAGCTATAAATAGAGATGTTTTGATGAAAAGGCTAATATATTGCGCTGATTTTTTTCAATAGTTCTCTAAACCAGTGATAAACTTGAGAATGCATAAGAGATAATTCTTACTTTCCATACTAAAAAACTTGTCCATGTCAGCAGAGGTTTAAAGGTCATCTTATTAGTTATACTTTCACATCTCTTTATAGATCACACCCACTCAGATGCTGCTTTATGTAATTCAGGAGATTACTGAGAACCAAAGTAGTTTTTTCCCCTTGAAATCATATAGTGATAAATGGCTTCCAAGGGAGACTATACTATTAAGGATCAAATTATGTTCCCTGGAAAGAAATGTCAAAGTCCTAACCTGTGCTTCTTACTAATTTATCTTTATAGGTCTATTTCAGATGAAGTCACATGAACACGAATTCACTAAGATAACATTCAATTCAGTATGACTGATAGATATTCTCGTAAAAGGAAAATAGACAAACATTGAAACTCATGTACAATGAAAACATATTATAGCCGATTAAATGGGGATTGAAGGGAAGTTGCCATGATATGAAGAGCCCACAGAAAGTCTTGAACTTGGAAGAAACAAGTAAAAATCATTGATAGAAGTAACAGAATTGTGGCCTTTCTCAAACATTTCCCAGAACTGTAGCTGAATAAGGTGCTGTATGTTAAATTTTAGATTTCTGGTTACCCTACTGTTGTGGCTACTCATAGGAAACAGATATCCCAATATTTAGATGGTGAACAAGCCATGTGGTTTTATTTCCTGACACTGTAGTCTTCCAGGAATGTTATTTCTCTTATAAATATCTATATTTCTTATCCATATATTGTCTAGAAAGAGCATGAGAGGCTGTGACAGCTCTGTAACTTTTTTCATATTGTATAGCATCTAAGGAAATTTCTCATACTATGATTAGAATATCATAAGATTTACACAAGAATCAAATATAAAATGAAATAAGGTTCCCAGAACGTCCTTCAGGGTTTCTTTATTTTCTGAAGTGTATTGGAGATGTTTTCGATGTGTAAGGAATACAGTTTCCCATTGCACTTTTAGTCCTTCTTGAAAATTGCTTCTACATGGATTTCCACTCTTTATTATCTTTCTTCTTTTCTTTTGGCCAAAAACCAAGCTTTCCTTGGCTTCATTTTTTTCTTTCACCTCCTTTCATTTCATGCCTACATTCTTAAGTTATTTTTGCAAGCTTCCATCTATGCAAAAAAAAAAAAAAGAAGAAGAAGAAAGAAAGAAAAAACAGAGAACATTGCAAATGAGTCCGCCTCCGACCCTGATGTTTTCTCCCTCTTGTACCTTACAGGTGTGTCTGTATTTGCTATATTAATCACTCCTATTGTGCTGCTTTTAAATTTCTTTTGAAGATAATTGATTTACCACAGTGATTTCTAAATCTGAGCTATTTCATGAAGGAGGTAAATGTGGAAATCTTCCTTCCTTATAATCTAGTAATAAGGCAGGAAAATAATCAGGCTACCTTGACATTTTCATAATAATGATGCCAAAAGAAGTATTTCATTTGCTTTTGTGCAATTTATTTATTTACTTAATGTTCTTAATAATTCTTCAGAGATTTTTTTAAATGTGA
The DNA here is from genome assembly GCF_021556685.1 of Rattus norvegicus. Classification (NCBI taxonomy): domain Eukaryota; kingdom Metazoa; phylum Chordata; class Mammalia; order Rodentia; family Muridae; genus Rattus; species Rattus norvegicus. The sequence goes on from NC_141554.1 coordinate 150,825,304, forward strand.
GGTTGGTTCCTTTTCATTGTAAGTCACAAACAAAAATTAAATAAAATACACTTTTATACAAAAAATGAACAATTTGTATTTTTTTCATACAAGTTGGAAAGATTAAGAATAAGTGGAATTTAGTTAGGCTATGTAGATACACTAAATACAAATAAGAGAGAAACTGTTCCTAACAAGGTGTCTACTACAATTTCTTACAACATCTACTGGGTTTTGTCTTAGATCATACTGCTGCCTTCCCTTATCTTCTCTTCCGTGCTGTCACATTGTGTGTGTGTGTGTGTGTGTGTTTCATTTTCTTCCTTTGCCTTGTATATAAGTAATGATAACATGATGACATGCTTATAACTTAGGAAAATTTTCCAACAATTCTTTGCATTTCCAATTTTTTCTTATAGAAATACAAAGAAAGCAGTAATGCTGCCTGAAATAATCACCTTTAAGAATAGAATACAAATGAGGTTTCATATTTTAGTAGAAATAGTCAGGTATATTGTCTTTTCAATTTTAAAAATATATGCTAGTTACAAACTGACTTTCTCTAATTTTTAATGAAATTTGACTATCTGCAAATATTTGTTCAGCATATGTTTTGCCTTTTCCCATCTTGTCAATGGAGGTGACATCAGCACATCTACAAAGCACACAAAGGACCATCTTCTGTACTTGTCATCACAACTTTGGGAAGTATTAAATGCTTTTCATACTTTCAAACAAGTTACATAAGATTCCTTGATTTTGAAAATGACTCTAACAGCTAAAGAAATAATGACAAGAATCAACAAATACGATTGCATGAAATAAAATAAAAAAAGTTTTTACACGAATAAAAATAATCAAATGAAATTAATAAAAATATTTGCAAACAGGCCGACAGGAACCGGATGTAGATCTCTCCTGAGAGACACAGCCAGAATACAGCAAATACAGAGGCAAATGCCAGCAGCAAACCACTGAACTGAGAACGGGACCCCCGTTGAAGGAATCAGAGAAAGGACTGGAAGAGCTTGAAGGGGCTCGAGACCCCATATGTACAACAATGCCAACCAACCAGAGCTTCCAGGGACTAAGGCACTACCTAAAGACTATACACGGACTAACCCTGGGCTCTGACCTCATAGGTAGCAATGAATATCCTAGTAAGAGCACCAGTGGAAGGGGAAGCCCTTGGTTCTGCCAAGACTGAACCCCCAGTGAACGTGATTTTTGGGGGGAGGGCGGTAATGTGGGGAGGATGGGAAGGGGAACACCCATATAGAAGGGGAGAGGGAGGGGCTAGGGGGATGTTGGCCCGGAAACCGGGAAAGGGAATAACACTCGAAATGTAAATAAGAAATACTCAAGTTAATAAAGAAAAAACGGAAAAAATATTTGCAAACTTTATATCAATTTAGGAATGAATAACTACATAAAGAACACACAAAGTAAATATGGAAATACCACATATACCTTTGAGTAAATGGTCTAATCAAATGAATAGATGGAAATCAAATGATGAAGTAGCAAACATAAGAAAAAAATGGTCAACGTTCTTATCCATTAGAAAAGTGCAAACTAAAGCAACATCAAGATGTCATCCTCTTCCAGTTACAATGCATATCATTAAGAGAACAAATAAGCAAAAATGTTGGCAAGAATGTATGAATAAATGAAATCCTTACAGACTAATAGTGGAAATGTAAATTAGTTCTGCTACCATGGAAATCAGTACATAGACTCTTAACACAGTGACACAATATTAGCATGTAGACAGTACATATTTTGGGTCAAAGAGTTTGTGGGTAGGTTGCTGTATTTATTCTAACAATGGGAGTCCTCCATGGCTACAGGAAGTGGCCATTTTAGGGTCCATAACCCCCACTGCTGGGATCTTCAGACAAAGTGGCCCCTTAAGATCTAACTGGATCTTCTCTCCAACCCAGGTCTTTAATATATCCTAAAGATTGCACCCCCACAGCTGATCTCCTTTCTCTCTCCCTTGCTCTCTGTACAGATGAGCTCCATAACCTACTCCCCTCTCTTCCGAGTTCCCTCTTTCCTTTGACCACCAATATCCATTTAATTTCCCTTCTGAGAAAGATTCAACCAACCTCACTTGTGCTTTCTTTGATATTTGACTTCTTTGGATCTGTTGATCATAGCATGGGTATCCTGTATTTTATGTCTAATATTCACTTATCAGTGAATACATATTATGTATGTACTTTGGGGTCTGGGTTACATAACTCAGGATGATATTTTCTCGTCCCATCCATTTGCCTGTGAAATTCAAGATGTACTTATTTTTAATGGCTAAGTATTATGTCACTATGTAGATATACCACATTTTCTGTATCTAATGTTCAGTTGAGAGACATCTAGGATGTTTCCAGTTACTGACTATTATGAATAAAGCTATTTTGAACATAGTTGAGAAATTATCGTTGCGGCATGGTGGAGAATCATTTGGATATATGCTCAGGAGTGATAGAGCTGGGCCTTGAGGTAAAACTATTCCCAATCTTCTGAGAAAATGCCAAATTGATTTCCAGAGTGGTTTAACAAGTTTTCACCCCCACAAGCAGAAGAGTGTTTCCCTTGCCCCATAACCTTGCCAGTCTGTGCTGTCCTTTGAGCTTTATTTTATTATTATTATTTTTACATTTTATTCCCCTCCCAGTCCACCTTCGCACTGTTTCACATACCATAACTCTTCCTCATGCCCCTGCCTCTATGAGGATGTCCCCACCCCTCCAGACCTCTAAACTACCTGGGGCCTCCAGTCTCTTGAGGGTTAGGTACACCTTCTCTGACTGAACCCAGTTGCAAAAATCTTCTAATGTATATGTTTTGGAAGGCTTATTTGGTGTATGTTGCCTGGTTGGTGATCCAGAGTCTAAGAGATCTAGGAATGGAGGTTAACTAAAACTGCTGGTCTTCCTACAGGGATGCCCTCCTCCTTAGCTTCCTCCAGCATTTCTCTAATTCAACACAGGGATCAGTAGCTTCTGTTCAGTGGTTGGGTGCACATATCTGCATCTGACTCAGCTGCTTGTTAGATCTTTTGGTGGGCAGTCATGACAGTTCCCTTTTTGTGAGTGACCCTTAGCCTCGGTAATGATGTCAAGTCTTGTGGCCTCCCTTTGAGTTGTTTTTTTTTTCCCCCTCAGGCTCCTCTCCATTTTCATCCCTGCACTTCTTTCACACAGGAACAATATGTGTCAGAGTTTTGACTGTGGGACAGGAATCCCATCCCTCACTTGATGCCCTGTCTTTCTGCTGTAGATGGGCTCTACACGTTCCCTCTCCCCGCTGTAGGGCATTTTATCTATGTTGCTTCCATTTGAGTCCTGAGAGTCTCTCACTTCCCAGGTCTCTGGAGGGTACTCCCAACCTACTACCTCCTAAGGTTGCCTGTTTGTATTCTTTCTGCTGGCTTTCAGGGTTTCAGTTCTTTCCCCTTGTCAATACCATTTTCCCATTCCCCCTCCAATCCCCTTTCCCTCCCAGGTCCCTCCCTCCCCGTTGTGGTTGCTTTCTCCTCCCTCCCAAGTGGGATCATCACTTGGGTCCTTCAGCTTATTGAACTTTTTGAGTTCTGTGGATTATATCCTGAGCATTCTGTACTTTTTCTTTTAACCAATATCCACTTATTAGTGAGTATAGACCATGTATGGATTTGAGATCTGAGTTACCTTACTCAGGATGATATTTTCTAGTTCCATCCATTTGCCTGCAAAATTCAGGATGTCCTTGTTCTTAATAGCTGAGTAGTATTCCACTGTGTAAATGAACCACATTTTGTATATCCATTCTTCTGTCATGGGACATCTGCATGTTGTCCAGCTTCAGATTATCATAAATAAGGCAATTATGAACATAGTGGAGCACATGCCTTTGTGGCATGGTGGGGCATCTTTTGGGTATATTCCCAAGATTGGTGTTGCTGAGACTTCATGTAGGTCTATTTCCAGTTTTCTGATTGTTGTCAACTGAGGTTTTGATCTTAGCCATTCTGATTGATGTAAGGTGGAATCTCAGGTTCATTTTGATTTGCATTTCTCTGATAACTAAGGAATTTGAACATTTCTTTAGGTGCTTCTCAGCCATTTGTGAGTGCTCTGTTGTGAATTCTTGGTTTAGTTTTATACCCCATTTTTTATTGGATTGGGTTTTTTGTTTGCTTTCTTTTCTTTTCTTTTCTTTTTTTTGGTGGTTAGTTTCTTGAGTTCTTTATATATTTTGGATATTAGCCCTCTATCAGATGTAGGATTAATAAAAATCTTTTCTCAATCTTTTCATTTTCATTTTGTCCTATTGGCAATGTCTTTTTGCCTTACAGAAGATCTGAAATTTTATGAGGTTCCATTTATCAATTCTTGATCTTATAGCATGATCCATTTAAGTTCTGTTTAGGAAATTTCACCCTGTGCCAATGAATTCAAGACTCTTTCCCAATTTCTCTTCTATTAGATTCAGTGTATCTGGTTTTATATTGAGGTTCTTGATTCACTTAGACTTGAGCTTTGTGCAAGATGACTAATATGGATCTATCTTCATTTTTCTACAAACAAAAAACAGGCAGTTAAGTCAGCACCATGTATTGAAGATGCTTTCTTTTTTCCATTGTACATTTTTGGCTTCTTTGTCAAAGATCAAGTGTACATAAATGTGTGACTTTATTTCTGGGTTTTCATTTCCATTCCATTAATCAACTTGTCTGTCCCTGTACCAATACCAAGCAGTTTTTATCACTATTGCTATGTAGTAGAGCTTGGGATCAGGGATGGTGTTTCCCCAGCCGTTCATCTTGTTAAGAATTGTTTTTGCTATTCTTGTTTTGTTTTGCTTTGCTTTGTTTTGTTTTTAGCCATTCTGGTGAATGTAAGGAAGAATCTCAGAGTTATTTTGATTTGCATTTCTCTGATGAATAAGGACCTTGAACACTCTGTAAGTGCTTCTTGGCTAAACTAGATTCTTCTATTAGGAATTCTTTGTTTAGTTCTGTACCCCATTTTTAAATTGGTATAGACATTTTTAATGGTTGACGTATAATTTTTTGAGTTCATTATATATTTAGGATATTAGGAGGGACAAACTTAGAGCAGAGTTTGAGGGGATGGCCAAGAAACGACTGCCCCAAATTGAATCTCATCCCATGGGCAAGAATCATTCCCCAACCGTATTAAAGATATTCTGCTATACTTGTAGACAGGAAATTAGCAATAACTTACCACTGTCCTCTGAGAGTTTCCACCCAACAGTCTATGAAAAAGGATGCAGAGACTCACAGTAGATGAGATTCCCTGAACATTAGAAGGAGGTCAGGTTAGTGAATCTTAAGGAATAATTTAAAGAAAGACTAAGGATCCAGAAGAGGACAGGGATTACATTGGAAGAGCAACAGTGTCTACTAACTTGGACCCTTAGTGGCTCCCAGAGACTGAATTACCAACCAAAGAGAGAGCATGAGTTAAATCTAGACACTTATTTATGTAGCAGATAAGAAGCTTGGCCTCAGGTTCTACAAATAACTCGGGAGCAGGGACTATTCCTGAGGAGGCTGTTGCTTGAAATCAACTCCTAGATTTTAAAAATTCATACACAGGAAACAAACAGACTGTTAATTTAAATTCCTGTAAAGTACTATAGAGGTGGTATGTGGGGTAATGATTTTTGTTGCAATGGGTTTTTTAATTCTAATATACGCCAAAAATCAAAGAGAATTGAAATAAACTTTCTGTCTATATGTTAGCATATGAATTTGTGTGTGTTCATGTAAAATATGTCAAATACTCTTAAAATTCAATGTTTCTTATCAGGTACCCACTTTAGCAGTAGGAGAGACATGTATAATTAATTTTGAGAGAAATTGGAAATCATTCTGAACTATCTATATATGATGCATCCATGTGTACTATTTTGACCATGAGTGCCAGGGAAAGGCACTGAAACTAGACCCTGAAAGAGCCATAATATTTATATACAATTTAGGACTCACTAAGCAGTAGAATATTAGGCTTCAGAGTTCAGCTGTGGCTACTGCATAGCACACAATTTTTTCTGTATAAAGGGATTTATTGGGGGAAGGGGAGATGAGTGAGGGCTTGTAAAGGGGTGGAGTCAGATGAGTAGACATGTAGGCAGGCAGACAGAGTGAATCAGAGACATGGATCCAGGAAGGGGGCCAGAAAAGGACAGAATTGAGGAGAGAGGGAGACAGGTGGTAACTGATGAGAAAAGAGAAAGAGAGAGAGAGAGAGAGAGAGAGAGAGAGAGAGAGAGAGAGAGAGAGCTAGAGTGGTAAGCAGTTCTTTTATATTGTAACCCATACCTGAAGTCCCTGGTTGTAGTAGAGAATGATTTAAGCCATAGTTAGGTCTCTGGAAGGAGCCTTGTGGAATCACCTATAAACTAACATTCCAACCTTTCTGTTTAATTAAAATTAAGGAACTAGGAAGGGATGATCGTGGGGCAGGAATGAGGGTGTTGTGTTCTTTCGATTGCTTCCTGCTGACTGTGAGCCATGTCACCTTTTGGGACACTAAGAAATTTGTATGCTGATTAAGTCCTAGGAGAACTGTCTGTTTCACTGCTGTCCAAGGTCCATGGGACCTTCTGTGGATAGGAAAGTGTAGACCCAGTTGAAGCAGTCTTAAACAGAATGATATTATAAATGGCCATAATGATCTGTCCTAGGTAGCTCTTACATTCCCTCAAGCGGGTCAAATGAAGTCTAAAAACTTTTTAAAATACCTTAATCCTTAGGATGGATATGTGTAGTAAATTCTGAAGCTCTTGGCTTTATTTTCAACACTCTAAAACAGTTACTTAGGTGAGTCTAACTCCCTTAAATTTGTCACGTTCCAGCCTTCTTTCTACAATATATTCTTAGAAATAATATATCTTTGCCAGCTTCAGACAGGAGATTTTGAGTAGAAAGAGGATTTAAATAGCATTGTGATGATTTTAGCTTCTTAGGTCATGTTGTTTTTGTTGTTTATTGTTGTTTGTTTTTTGTAGTTTTTAATAGGTTTTTCCTTAATGTGCAGATGACCCTTTAACAGGTATTACTTTGCTTTTATCCTATGTGTGTACAAATGCATGTTATGCTGAAGGAAAAATAAGAAAGATAAATTCATTGGAACATATATTGTCTTTGAACAGAATCATTAAACTCCACAAAGTTCTCATTACAAGGTTTCTGGAGTCTATAAAAGAATTGAGGGCATATTTAGAGACCATAGTTGTTGTTACCCTTCCCCAACATTAGTGTGATCTGTAAGGTCTCACACAAATTGATTTATAAGGTTTGTGCTCACCTCTACAGAACGACAGTGAATTATATATCATCATCCTGAAACTCTACTTACAGAGTGGAAAGTATGTCCTGAAAGCTTCCAGGTAGTGGTACACATTTGACTCTAAGAAGGATGTAACATATAGGTGCTACTAGCATTCGACTTTTAAAAGAGTGAACTATTTTCTTTTAATTAGTGGAGGAAATACATTTATGAGGACTCAGAAAACATGAACAAACACAGCCAATACACATTGAAAGTCTGCAAAAGAGAAAGAGCCTTTGAAGGCTAAGAATCTAGTCTTTCTTTTAGAGCTAGTGGTTTTAAAGTCTTTGAAGTGACTTTCTCTCCTCATTTAGGGTCAGTCATTTTGAACAAAGACAGGATGGATGTTTGACTCACAGATGTTGTGTAAACATGCCTTGATCTGCTCCTGAACTCATCTGTTTCCATTATCAGGGGAGGGGTAGTCTTACTGGTGGAACAACAACAACAACAACAACAATAACAACAACAACAACAACAACAACAACAACAACAACAACAACAACAACAACTCCACAAAGGTTTTGTTTGAAGCTTCCAGGATTTGTTCTCAGAACAGCTCACATGCAGAAGATGACAGCCATCTTGAAAAATACAAAGCCAGCTCTCTCAGAAGTTCACTGTTGTTATTATCTAATCAGGCACCTTCACCCTATATGTCTTCCTATGAGAGAAACTAACATCTAGTGCCTCCTAGAAGTCATTCTGTTGTTAGGTGTTTAGGAGTTGGACACTAGCTTCTTCGAGCTGATATAAATGGAGATGAAGGAGGTCTAAGTACTCAGAGTTCCTCAGAGACATGTTGATCTAAGTGGCCTAGAAAGCTTAGCTAAGGCTAAAGATCCAAAATATAAGATGGGTATTTGGTAATATACTTGGAAGATGATATGTGAGTGACATAGTATATATAAGCCCTGGCAAGCTTTGTCATGGGCATTAGTGAGCCTGATGCTTTCTATGTTACTTAGTGCTCTAATCTGTAAGATATAAGATGTCCACCCTAAAGAAGATTATTAATTTGGCTTAAGAGTTGAAACACTTTTCCCAGACAAGTATATGTTCCAAAGTATACTATTAGGTTTCCTAAATGCCAATCACATCAGGAATATTATGAAACAAAATCAATGAGGAAAATTTTTCAAAATTTGATTAACATAAGTGTCATTCAGTAATGATATATTGTAATTGTAAACTAGCTGAGCCTTTTACCAGAACCCATAGGAGGATAAGATCAGAGAAATTATCATGACTATATCTAGATTGGCATAAGTTTTGTTTGAAAGATCAAAGTATAACTACAATTACCTGTTTGCTACAGACATCTGCATAGGGAACAAATGCCTGGAGTTTTTGAATAAGTAGGTAATATGTAGAAATTAGGTATTCTCTGAGTAGTTAATTCTTAGATGGCTTCTCCCAATTATTCTTCAGATTTTTTAAATGAGAAAATGAAGTTTTAGGACCAATGCACATATGTGGTATATGCTAATGTCCTAGAACAAAATCCATTTGACTTTCGTTTCTGAACAAGATATAATTATATTTTAAAAATGGTGACTATTGAGTACTAGTGCCATAAATTTGCCTTATGTCTAGCACTTTTCAGCTTTTGAGTTAATGGGGAAAAATCAGATCTGAGAATTACTGTATGGAATAGTGGCAAATAATTTACAAACATTAAATTATATAAAAGCCCTATAAAGTAATTATCATGCATGCTCTCATGTTATAGAGGAGGTAACAGATTTTGGTTTTGTATGATTTTTGCTGTATGTGTAAGTGTCTTTGCAGTGCTCTGAAAATTTTATATATATATATATGTGTGTGTGTGAATATATATGTAAAATTCTCTCTCTATGTGTGTGAGAGAGAGTGTGTGTGTGTGTGTGTGTGTGTGTGTGTGTCTGTGTGTGTGCGTGTGTGAGTGTGTATCTAAGGCCTAGTTTCAAGTGCTATTATTTTACAAGAATCCAACCTCCAACCAACTAGAACTTACAGCAGACAAATTAGTAATTTGTACAGAGAAAAATTCTCTGATTCTAGTATTTCCCAAACAACCTCCCTGTCTCCCTGAAAAAGGATCTATGAAATCACAGATCAGGTACACAGTACAATAGAGATATAATCATGCAGTCTGAGAAGGTTTCTTATCTCCACTTTGCTCTCTCCTTTGTAGGTGCCCTGTATAAATGACAGTAAACATAACTGAAAAATGGCTTTTCTGAGATCTTTAATATTTAAAGACTTCAGGGAAACATAAAGATGAAAAGGAAAGGAAGACTGAAATAGAACAGTGGCCACTGGTGCTTCCCTTGGGCCTGTGACCTACCCAACTATACTTGGCTGTGTTAACTCTACTAGGTCTGATTTCAATCTTCTGGAGAAAACTTTAAATATAATCAGAAAGTTATTACTTCCATCATATTGATACCACTATTTTACTAAGGGGCATGTTAGTTCTTCTGGTAGATAGAATTGTTCAAAGATAGGTAAAACTCTTCATTGATTCTCTCTCCCAACTCTCTGCATAGAACATCTGGTACTATAAAAGCTAACTAGTAGAGAGGGAAGTTCCAGAATCATACCATCCTGACCTCTCAATTGTTTTATGACTCAATTATATTGTTATCTTTGGGGTAACGAATAGTAAAGTTTTACCCTTAGCTGACTGAGTATTGACAATCCATGGCTGCTAGGTGTAGAGAGCCAATTACCTTAGGGAACGGGCACCTGAGAGGCTCTCCATGTTCCAGTAGACTCTCTTACAACCATGCACATATAGACAGCAGCAATTGGATTCAATGAGTTCATAAATAAAAAATTTGACAGACACAAAATGGAGAGGGAGAAGTAGTGAGAAAAATCAAGGTGGAATTGGAAAGTAGGGAATGAGGGATTTGATTGAAACACAAATGTAACTATATATTTCACAAACCATAAATTAAAATAGTATAAATAAAAATAACAGGGTACACAGAAATATTTTATTTTCTGAAACCACATAGACAAAAAACAGAAAACAGTCTAAACTCTAATCATATAAATACATATCCTTACTCTAAAATTTACTTCAGTTCTATTTGGCTAATGCATTCTTGCCTTTTAAAACAAAAACAGAAATAACAAGTCATACAATAAATGTTTACAGAGACAAAAGTAGCATTACAACTAGACTGAAAAATAATAAATGCAATGGAAGTGACATATCAGATATCTAAAAACATGAATGTGACGGGAAGTCAAATGGGGGAATTATAACATGCAAAAACAAAAATGTGAGAAGAGATATTTAAATGGAATGGGAAACAAAATGTGAGTTAAAACAAAAAAAGCTTTAAGAGAAATGAAGATTCTTTTTCTTTAAGCTCCTTAAGAGATTGAATTTGACCAAGGAAATAATCAATGATCTGTTTCAAAAGAAATGTCTCCAGAAGTTTCTAAACCTACAATGAAATATAATAAGAAAGCAAAATGGAAAGAAGAAATATAGCATCCAAGAGTGGAATCATAACATATAATATAAAGTTAAAGAATGGAAGCTATGAAAAAAGACAGAGATTGCCTTGATATTTAGAAAATAGGGAGAAGAAAAAACAATTAAATCTAAGGGTCCTTTTTCCTCTTAAAATATGAATCAATAAGACACTAAATCATTAAACATCTTTTTTCATAAACATTGAAAGTTGAACACTGAGATTTGAACTCAGAGACAAACACAAGCAAGATAAGCATTCTAATCATGAGATGCTCTCCTCAGCTCATTAGCTATCTTATAAATAATATGAAGTACAAACATATGCAGTAATGACTACTAACTGGAAAATAATCATGATAAGAAACAAAGCAAAAGCCTCACATGACTGCTTTTCTAAATGGCATGAAAAGAAATATGCACATAAATTCAAGACAAGTATTTTAAAGGCTAGGAAATATAAACAAAGCATATATCATAGAAGAAATAAAACTGTCAAATGACAAATCTCACCAAACCTCATTTTGTACAGATGGTTTCACAGGTGACTCTTGCTAAACCTTGTTACTAAACTACTGTTGTACTAGGGGAAATGTTCTCAACATAAGAAAATAAAGAAATCTTCCACATATTTTCTTTTGTTTTGTTCTTGTTTTTGTTTTTGTTTCATGAACTTTCTTCTATTTTTATCACAACAAAGTATTGCCCAGAAAATGTTGCACAAAAACCTAGACAAAATATTATTCATAATAAATGTAAATTTTCTGAGTCAAAATAGAAAAAATTAGTAATAAAGTATTATATAGAAAGGCTTCTGGCATACTGAATGTGGTAGTTTCGATGAGAATGGCTCTCATGGGCAGATGCCATTGAATACTTAGTTCCAAGTTTTGTGGAATTATTTGAGAAGAATTTGTAGATGTAGCTTCACTGGAGGAGATGTGTCACTGCAAACAGGCTTTGAGGTTTCATAGGCCCATATCATTTTTTGTTATATTCCTCTGCTTCATTACATCTTCAATGTGAGCTCTCACCTACTACTGTAGCACCATGCCTGTTGCCATGGTCCCTTCTATAATGGTCATGAACTTTAAAAACTAATCCTGCAACTATTTCATTTTATCGGTTGCCTTGTTGTGATGTTTTTACAGCCATAGAAAATGTAATTAAGACAACATAGACATTATCCCTGGAAATAATCTCATTCACAATTAAGGTGGAGTCTTTCAACATCAATCCTTTATACGAACTTACCCCTATGGGCATGTTCAGAGGCCTCTCTACTGGATAAGACTAGATTTTGTAAAGTTCATGAATAAAGTTAACTAACCATCATCACTCTACCTCTTTTCACAGTGACATCAAAACACAACAATTTAAAGCTATGGCCTATTACCTGTTCTTTGCATAGGTTCATAAGCATGCAATAATGTAATATGCAGTGATTGCCAAAATTGTTAAAATGTATACTGAAATTTTTACAATCTCAGTAACAAATAAAAATACTTTGTAGTTAATTTTTATTTTCATTAAGGTTTGCTAAGTTCTAATTTCATGAGCACAAGAGAAATGACTGTTTTTACTTTTTACAGACTTTACATCTCATAATGGACTATAAGAAATTCATCATTCTATGAAAAATTTATAGAAATTTACCCATAGTGATACTTTGATTTGCTATAGCAAGCTTGTTGTTTAATGAACCTCTGATCTAAGTAAACAGAACAATTTTCAAACTTAATTTACATATTAAACCTCTTAAAATATTTTCATACATTTTTATGATAATTTCTACTCCTTTTCTCATATTTTTCTTCATTTTGTCCTTTTTGTTCCACAGACAGGTTCAATTCTACTTCCATGCTTTCTTTATTTTAAGCATGCATTAAAATCTAGATTCCAAAAATGAGAAAAATAATACACTTGTCTTTATGAGGCTGCCTTAACCTTAATTCATGTATTAATGTCGTTATCTTCACTCGTATCCATATTCTTGCAAAGGAAGTAACTTCATTCTTCTTTTTATCTGAGAAAATCCTTGTTAGACATATAGTTTTTATCAGGTTATATGGAAAACTCCATTTTGCATAACTTCATATTTTCTCTGTTTCTTTGTTCCACATAGACTTATGCTGGTTTTACAACACATCTATTGTGAGTAATATTACAGTACTAATTTTCTTGGTATGGTCCAGCAAAAATTACCCTGAATTGTGACATCTTACTTTGTTTGCTTGTGTGTGTGTGTGTTTGTGTGTGTGTGTGTGTGTGTGTGTGTGTGTGTGTGTGTGTGTGTGTGTGTGCTTTATTCATGCTATGTCCTCCTTCCAAATTGGAAAACACAGACTTCAATTTATTATTTACTAGGGTGTGTCCCACGTTTTATCGGTCCTTTCCAATTGTTGAGAAGCAGGGAAATAGATTCTAACCAGAATATATTTAGAATCTAATGTGGGCTGAGAGACCTTTCTCTCCTTCGTGTATGATGAAATAACCATAGTTTACTTCTCACCAACATATGTTATTTGTTTACTGCCATTACAAATACAATCATCTCTTCTTTTTTAATGTTAAACATTTTATTCCTTTACATTTCAAATGATATCCCTCTTCCCAGGTTCCCCTCCACAAATTTCACGTCCCATACTCCCTCTCCACTTTGCCTTTATAAGGGAGTTCCTTCACCCACTCACCCACTCACCCAGTCTCGCCTTACCTCTCTAGCATTACCTTACACTGGGACAGCAAACCTCCACAGGACCAAGAGTCTCCTCTCCCATTGATGCCAGAAAAGGTCATCCTCTGCTACATATGTGTCTGGAGTCCTGCCTCCCTCTATGTTTATACTCTTTGGTTGGTGGTTTAGTGCCTGGGAGCTCTGGGTGACCTGCTTAGTTGATATAGTTTTACCTATGGGGTTGAAAACCCCTTCAGCTCTTTCAGTCCTTTCCCTGGTTCTTCCATTGGGTATCACTATGGTCTCAGTCAGATTGTTGACTGGTAGAACCTCTCATGGAACAAAAATACCAGTTTCCTGTCAGCAAGCATTTTTGGCATCAGCAATAGTGTGAGTGTTTGGTATCTGCATATGGGATGGATCCCTAGGAAGGGCAGACACTGGATGGCCTTTCCTTTATTCTCTGTTCCAATTTTTGTCTGTCTTTTCTTTGGACAGGACCAATCTGTGTTTATAAAATTTGACATAGGTGTGTAGCCCCATCCCTGAAATGGGGGCCATGCCTATCTACTGGAAGTGGTCTCTACAGGTTCTATCCCCCCTTCTTCGGCTAGAGTCATCACCTTTGGGTCCTGGGACCCTCTTGCTTCTCTGGTATCTAGGAATTTCTAGTGACTAACACTAGTAACCTATACCCCCAAAGCTACATATTTTTGTTCAGTTTCCTGACCCTCTGTACTTCTCTCTTGCCCATTCCCATACCTGATACTACCCCCAACCCCACCATGTTTTCCATTTTCCTCCTTCCTCCCTCCCAGGTCTCTTCTTCCCTCTACATACTTTGATTTTTTTTTTATTATCTCCCCTATGTAGTATTGAAGCATCTCTAGTTGGTCTTCCCTCTCCTTAAGCTCTATTTGGTTTGTGGGTTTTATTGTGAGTATTCTGAGCCTTTTGGCTAATTTCAACTTAGTTTTTAATTTTGTTTTCCTTGGATATTTTTTGTTTTTACATTTCAAATGTTATCCCTATTTTCCCCTCTCCCATACCCATTTCCCCTCGCTCTGATTCTATGAATATGATACCACTCCCACCCACCCACTCGAACCTCAACGCCCTAGCATTCCTATCCATCAGGGAAACTAGCCTTCACAGGACAAAGGTCTTTTCTTCCTGTTGATTTTGGAGAATGCTGTCCTCTGGTACACTTGTAGCTGGAGTCATGGATCCCTCCATGGACTCATTCGTTGGTGCTTTAGTCCCTGGGAGCTCTGGTGAGGTCTGGTTGGTTGATACTGTTGTTCTTCCTATATGGTATTGCAAACCCCTTCAACTTCTTCAGTATTTTCTCTAAATCCTCCATTGGAGTACCCTTGTTAAGTCCAACAGTTAACTGCAAGTATCCTCATCAGGATCAGTAGGGCTCTGGCAGAGCCTCTGTGGAGACATCCATATCAGGCTCCTGTCAACAAGCACTTCTTGGCATCAGCAATAGTGATTGGGTTGGGTGGCTGCATATGCGATGGATCCATAGGTGGGACAGTCTCTGGATCGCCTTTTCTTCTGTCCCTGCTCCATTCTTTGTCCCTGTATTTCCTCCCTGAGTATTTTGTTCTCCCTTCCAAGAAAGACTGAAATGTCCATATTTTGGTCTTGCTTCTTCTTGAGCTTCATATGATCTGTGAATTGTTTCTTAGGTATCCAAGCTTTTGGGCAAATATCCACTAATCATTGAGTGCATACCATGTGTGTGCTTTTATGACTGGGTTACCTCACTTGGGACAATATTTTCAAGTTCCATCTATTTGCCTGCATATTTCATAATGTAATTGCTTTGAAGAGCTCTTTAGTACTTCATTATGTAAATATACCACATTTTCTGTATCCATTCTTCTGTTGAGGGACATTTGTGTTCTTTCCAGCTTCTGGCTATTAAAAATAAGGCTTCTGTGAACATAGTAGAGCATCTGTCCTTGTTATATGTTGGAGCAATTTTTGGTTGTATTCCCAGGACTGGTATAGCTGGGTACTCAAGTAGAACAATTTCCAATTTTCTGAGGAACTGCCAGACTGATTTCCAGAATGGTTGTACCAGCTTGCCATCCCACCAACAATGAAGGAGTGTTCTTTCTTCTTCACATCCTCGACAGTACATACTGTCACCTGAGTTTTTGATCTTAGCTATTTTGGCTGTTGTGAGGTGGTATTTCAGGATTGCTTTGATTTGCATTTTCCTGATGACTAAGGATGTTGAACATTTATTTAGGTACTTCTCAGTCGTTCATTATTCCTCAGTTGAGAATTGTTTGTTTAGCTCTGTACACCATTTTAATAGGGTTATATGATTCTGTGAAGTCTAACTTTTTGATTTCTTGGTAATATTAGATATTA
This sequence comes from Rattus norvegicus, assembly GCF_021556685.1. Classification (NCBI taxonomy): domain Eukaryota; kingdom Metazoa; phylum Chordata; class Mammalia; order Rodentia; family Muridae; genus Rattus; species Rattus norvegicus. The sequence goes on from NC_141554.1 coordinate 150,841,169, forward strand.
GCCCTCTCTCAGATGTAGGAGTGGTAAATTCCTTTTCCCAATCTGTTGGTTGCCATTTTGTCCTATTGACAGTGTCCTTTGCCTTACAGAAGCTTTGTAATTTTATGAGGTTCAAATTTTCGATTCTTGGTCTTAGAACATAAGCCATTGGTGTTTGGTTGAGATAATTTTCCCCTGTGCCTATGTGTTTGAGGCTCTTCCTCACTTTCTCTTCTATTAGTTTAATTTTATCTGGTTTTGTGTAGAGTCTTTTGATCACCAGCAAAACTCTCAATTATCATAGATGGAGAAAACAAGATATTCCATGACAAAACCAAATTTACACAGTATCTTGCCACAAATCTAGTCCTGTAAAGGATACAAGATGTAAAACACCAACACAGTGAAGGAAACTACACCCTAGAGAAAGCAAGAAAGTAATCTTCCTGCAACATATCCAAAAGAAAATAGCCATACAAACATAATTCCACCTCTAACAACAAAAATAACAAGAAACGATCACTATTCCTTAATATCTCTTAGCATCAATGGACTCAATCCCCAAATAAAAAGACTTAGACTAAGAGACTGGATATATAGAGAGGAACTAGCATTTTTCTGCATACAGTAAAGGTACCTCAGTGGCAAAGAAGATACCACCTAAGAGTAAAAGCCTGGGACAACATTTTCCAAGCAAATGGTCCCAAGAAATAAGCTGGAATAGGTGTGAAATACTCCCGTGCATCCTATAGGATCACCATGAACTAAGGTTGGCCTTCAATAACAATAATTTCAACTTTTAAGTGAGTACATACCATGTGTGTTCATTTGTGTCTGGGTTACTTTACTCAGGATGTTTGTACTTCTGTCCATTTGCCTGTAAATTTCATGAAGTCATTGTTTTTAATAATTGAGTAGTACTCTGTTGTGCAAATGAACCTCGATTTCTGTATTCATTCTTTTGTTGAGAGACATCTGCATTGTTTCCAGCTTTGGGCTACTATAAATAAGGCTGCTATAAACATAATAGAGCAAGTGTCCTTGTTATATGTTGGATTATCTTTTGGGTATATGTCCAGTAATAATACAGCTGAGTCTTCCGATTGAACTATTTCCACTTTTCTGAGGAACTGTGAGATTGCTTTCCAAAGTGGTTTCACCAGCTTGCAATTCCACCAGCAATGAAGGAGTTGTCCTCTTTCTCCATATCCTTGCCAACATATTGTCACTTGAGATTTTTGTCTTAGCCACTCTGATTGATATGAGGTGGACTCTCTGAGTCATTTTGATTTGGATTCCCTGGATGATTAAGAATAATATACATAAGAGACCCCAAGAACTCCACCAGAGAATTCCTACAACTGATAAACAACTTCAGCAAAGTAGCTGGATATAAAATTAACTAAAACAAATCAGTAGCTTTTCTCTAGTGAAAGGAAAGGAATTAGAGAAACAACACCCTTCAGAATAGTGACAAATAATATAATTTACTTTGGCGTGATGGTAACCAAGCAAGGGGCAGATCTATATCACATTAACTTCAACTCTCTGAAGAAAGAAATTGAAGAAGAACTCAAAAGATGGAAAGATCTGCCACACTCATGGATCAGCAGGATTAACATAGTAAAAAATGCCATCTTATCAAAAGCAATGTACAGATTCAATACAATCTCCAACAAATTTCCAACTCAATTTTTCACAGTGATAGAAAGACCAATTCTCAAATTCAGCTGGAATAACAAAAAACTTAGGATAGCAAAAAGTATTCTCAACAACAACAACAAAAAACTTCTGGAGGAATCCTTATCCATGGTCTCAAGCTGTACTACAGAGCAATAGTGATATAAACTACATTGTACTGGTACAAAGACAGGCAGGTAGATCAATGGAATAGAATTGAAAACCCAGAAATAAACCCAATCACCTTGAAAGACCTCCGGAGAGGACCTTTCCCTCAGGAGGAGACCCAAGCGCCCAATGACTGAGCCGAGTCCACTCGGATGCAATCAGCAAGAGGGTTTATTGGAAAACACAGGTACCTGCGGGCACACAGTCTCTTCGGAGGACTTGCGCGCCCAGCAGCTCCAGTGTGGGGCTTTTATAGGGTTTGGGGAAGCAGAAGCGGGCGTACAGAAGCAGATGCATAGTTACGGGGATTGGTGGATTCAAAGGAGGCACATAGACATGTTCACATATGATTGGCTATTTCACATGATGAGGTAATAAGGTATAGCTACACACATTGGCAGGTTTGGGGCATCCTGAATGTCGGAGGCTGGGGGCTTATCTCTTCCTGCCAGGTGGCCTGTGAGTCAGATCCGGTACTCCTGGTCTGTTCTGCATTCCTTTCCTTTTATGGTCTGTTAGCTCTAGCGGCAGGGCAGGGCTGCCTGGACTTGCTTTTCACAGTGTTTAGTCCTGAGTTTGTGAATTTTGAAACTCACTCTTTTAACTTCATATTTTTAAACCTTAAATCTGTATAATTTTCCTTTCAACCTATGGTGACTTGATCTTTGACAAAGAAGCCAAAACTATCCAATGGAAAAAAAGATAGCATTTTCAAAAAATGGTGCTCCTTCATTGGTGGTAGGCATGTAGATGAATACAAATTGACCCATTCTTATCTCCCTGTACAAAGCTAATGTCCAAGTGGATCAAGGACCTCTACATAAAACCAGGTGCAATGAATCTAATAGAATAGAAATTGGGAAAGAAACTTGAACACATTGGTACAGGGGAAATTTTCCTGAACAGAACACCAATGGCTCATGCTCTCAGACCAACAATTGACAAATAGGAACTCATAAAATTGAAAACTTCTATAAGGCAAAGGACTCTGTCAACAGCACGATATGGTAACCTTCAGATTGGGCAAACATCTTTACCACCCCAACATCAGAGAAAGGGCACATATCCAAAATATACAAGGAACTCTGTAGGGAGCCGTGTTGGATTTGGGCCTGGCCACTTTGTGACTATATGGCCACAGTTAAGATAACTGCCATAAAGTCTTGAGATTCTTGGACAAAAGCCTCTCCCATGAATTTACGGCACAGGAAGAAAATAATCACGGAATGGTTTGAGCCCGGCTGATGCATGTGGAACCAACACACCTGGGCCACACCTGGGCGGTGGTCAATTCGCTCCTGCCTTTTGCTTTCTCTGCCTTTGTCTTTGAGATTTAGGCTGGTCTTCTCGGATTTCTCCCTAATTAATTCAGGTCTCATAGTCAGTCTTTTGTTACCGAAGTGATGAGCCAGGTAGTCACAAGCCAGGGTTTCCCACTGTGCTTCCCAGATATTTTCTACCTGGGGAACTTGAGTATATAAGTGGTGAATAAAGCTACAGGAGTCTCTCTCTCTTCCTCTGCTGGCTTGACAGGAATAACCTGTGTGTGTGTGTGTGTGTGTGTGTGTGTGTGTGTGTGTGTGTGTATGTGTGTTTCTTTAATCCCACAGGCTTCTGCACGATTCTCAGTACCGTGTTGGTGAAGGCGCGACAACTGGAGGTCCCACCAAGATCATCAGACTCCAGAGAACCAAATATCCATATTAAAATTGGGGTACTGAGCTAAATAGAGTATTTTCCTCCGAGGAATCTTGAATGGGTGCTAAGCACCCAAACAATCATCTGTTCTATAGCTACTTCTTTCAGTGGATGGTAAGTTTCTAATGTAAGAAGGCTTTACATTGGGGTTGGGGATTTAGCTCAGTGGTAGAGCGCTTGCCTAGCAAGCACAAGGCCCTGGGTTTGGTCCTCAGCTCCAAAAAGAAAAAAAAAAGGCTTTACATCTCTGTGACTTGAATAGGAAGACCAATACTATCATTGAGTTATGATTAAGACCTCCTTCCCACTAAATAAACCTCCTTCCCACTAAATAAACCTCCTTCCTACTAAAAGCTCATCTTATGGAATGAGTTATCACACTGATTAGTGTGAAAACTAAATGTTCATCATTTTCCTAAAACTTGTGAGGTTGAAGTATTTCTGTTTTGCTTCAGATAGAACAGGCTTCTGAGTTTGACTTTGTTTTACTACAAATATGTCATATAGGTTAACATATTTTAATTATTTGTTGCTGAAATTCACAGCTTGAAGTAAGTTTATTATATAAAGTTAAGTTTAAAAGTCTAAAAATAAAGACAGAATTATAATGTTTATATTTGTAATTTCAGTAAAGGGGTAAACTTAAATTTTGAGATTCCAAATAACTTTCAGAGATAATAATAAATTAAAAGTAATAGGAAATGGGATGATTTACTGAGTTGAAGTCTCATGTAGCCAAAATGGCCCTGAACTTACCATATAATGGAAGAAAGACTTAAATTGTTCATCATCTTACTTCTACCTTTGGAATGTTGAAATTACAATTGTATGCTACACACCTGGCTAAAAGCAATCTTATTATATGATTTTGTCCTATGAGTGGTTTTGATATATTCATCTCTGTACATTTATAAGATTGTAATATTATGTTAACATTATCTTTTTCCTACATAGCATGACAAAGTAGAACAAACCAATAAGGTGGTATTAAAGATACAATTCTCATACTGGCCATGTAACTGAAAGAGCACTTACCTAATACGAATAATAAATAAGCATACAAAACCACATAATTTTCTTATGATTTCAGAATCATTTCTTACTTTAAACATAATATTAATGACACATTGTTGAAATTAGCTAAGATCAAGTTTCGTTATAAACTCTTGCTAGAATTATGAATACATTTGCAAAAAGAATACATCCTCATCCAAAGAAAGAGCTTTGGCTACCCTGTTCTCTGAGGGAATTAAAGTAAATCCCTGTCCCCACAGTATATTTGAGATATGACATTTAATTTTTTAAACCGTTTTTTCTTTCTTTGTTCAACGAACAATGTCTTAAATATATCCTCATAAATGGCACCAACAGAAAGGATTAAGAAGCATAATAAGTGTGAGGCATCTTGGATCTATTCCCATGAGGAACACTGAATACAGAAAACAAGCCCTACTTATGAAACCAGTTTTCTACTCTGTATTTAGAAAAATTTTATTTATTCTTGAGTGTTTAACTCAAATTGTCATGTCAGTTTTGTTGTGAAGATTCATTCAATGTAATTGCTCATCCTGTACTTTTTTCTATGCACGTCTATTTCTACTTGATGCATTATATAATGGAGAAGAGATATTTTTATCAGATTAGTTAGCTAATGTCTACTTATGAGAGTGTTTTAAGTTTGGATAAATAGCTTCATAAGTTAAATATGACAGCAATAAAAATCTGCCATTAGTTTCCAGAAATTTTGTGTGTACTTGATTAAGAACTAAAAGGAGATAAATTAAGAGCTGAGTTATCCAGTATAACAAAATGAAGGGTTTTTGGTGTTCTAGAAAAATTCAAAGTGATTGTATAAAACATCCCATAATTGAGAGGAGAAATGGGGACAAGGTATAGTAAAAGGAGGATATTAAGGAGCTAATACAATTAGTATAAAATTCTATGAATTTAGCACATTTATATAAGAACAGCTTGTAATTTCTAGTATGCTATGTAGAAATCTTTAATATTCTACAAATCTATACCTTGAGATATATAATAGGCTAAATCAAAAGAGCATATTAAGTGTCCTGATGACAGATAATATCTGCTGGTCAATTAAATATCAAATTTAAAGAAAACTGGAAATTTACAAACTAGTAGATTTATGTGATCCTTGGACAAGGACAAGATGTAGACTAGAGAATTCAATGTAAACAAAAGCAAAAGGTAAGAAAAATCTAAATGTGACTTTTGAGATGCAGAGCATGAAATGAAGCCTTTGTTTTCTTCAGTAAAACTGTAGGGTTCTTAAAATGAATATTCCAGGGAAATATAACTTGAATGAAATTTGGAAACTTGGAAGTAACAACCTAGCAGTGATCAGCACTATTTTGTATATATTATTACATTCCAGGACTAGGTCTCATACTAGAAAGGGGGTCTCAGAAGGATGAGCTATACATAACTGGGAGAGGAGCTATAAGAACTCAGGACATTAACACATTTAAGAAAGTGAACAATACCACCATTTACCATATACTTCTTATTCTTTTTTCTTTATCCAAAATTTTTCTCACATAATATATTCCAATTAGGGTTTCTCATCCCCTCTATTCCTTCACATACCTTCCTATCTGACTACCTATATGGATCCACCCATACTGTATCTCATTAAAGAATAAGCAGAGAACTGAATCAATCCTGCTCTCTGCACCCAAATCCCATAGGAGAGAGAGCTGAACTCTTAGAAGTATGAACAATATTGAGACCTCAGGACAGACTGCCACTTCTGCCTGCATTCCTGGCCCAAGAGGAAACTTCATAATGTCTCTGTATACAGGAAAATAAGAGCAGACAGCAGCAGCAATCTGCAGTTTTCTGTCAGTGCCTAGAACTGAACTGATCCACTCCTATAGCTCTCTGCACTCAAATCTCTTGGGAGAGAGAGTTGGACCCCTAGAAGTGCAGACACACCTGAAAACTCAAAGGAGATAACTACTTTCTGTTCACATTCCTGACTCAAGAGGAAATTACCAAGTGCCATCTGTGTCCTCTGGGCACAGGGACCTAGGAGCAGTCAGGGGCAGGACACTTTGGATTTCAGCCTGTGCCAAGAGCTGAAAGCCAGTTGACAGATGTGCCTACACATCTGAGAGCAGAGATCTCTGTTCCCCGTACCAGCTGAAAAGAAAAAAAAAAAAAAACAGGTCTACAGGAGTGCGAACAGACAGGCCTACAGGGGGGGTCAAGCCACTGCCAGAGATAGCAAAACAAGCTAACATCAGAGACAACCTGATGGCTAGAGGCAAGGGCAGGAACCCAAGCAACACAAACCAAGACTACTTGGCAAAATCAGAGCCTAGTTCTCCCACAAAAGCAAATACTGGATATCCAAACACACTGGAAAATGAAGATTTAGATTTAAAATCACATTTTAGGATGATTATGGAGAACTTTTGGAAGGACATAAATAACTCTCTTTAAGAAAAACAGGACACCACGAGTAAACAAGTAGAAAACCTTAAAGAGAAAACAAACAAACAAAAAAAACATTAAAGAATTACAGGAAAACACAACCAAACAAGTGAAAGAATTGAACAAAGCCATTGAGGATTTAAAAATGGAAATAAAAACAATAAAGAAATCATTAAACAAGGCAAATCTGGAAATAAAATCCTAGGGAAGAGATCAGGAGTCGTACAGGCAAGAATCACCAACAGAATACAAGAGACAGAAGAGAGAATCTCAGGGGCAGAAGATGCTATAGAAAACATTGACACAAGCATTAAAGAAAATGTGAATGCAAAAATCTCCTAGCCCAAATATCCAGGAAATCGAAGACACAATGAGAAGATCAATAGTTAGAATAATAGATATAGAAAAGAGTGAAGACTCCAAATTTAAAGGGCCAGGAAATATCTTCAACTAAATTATAGAAGAAAGCTTCCCTAACCTAAAGAAAGAGATGCCCATAAACATACAGGAAGCATACAGAGCACCAAATAGATTGGACCATAAAAGAAATTCCTCCTCTTGTATTATAGTCAAAACACCAAATGAAAAAAAAATGAAAGAAAGAAAAAAACAAAGAATATTAAAAGAAGTAAGGGGAAAAGGTCAAGTAACATATAAAGACAGACCTATCAGAATTACACCAGACTTCTCACCAGAGACTATGAAAAACAGAAGATCATAGACAGATGTCATACGGACCCTAAGAGAACAAAAATGCCAGTACAGGCAATATTATCCAGCAAAACTCTCAATTAACATAGATGGAGAAACCGAGATATTTCATGACAAAATCAAAATTACACAATATCTTTCTACAAATCCAACTATACAAAGGATAATAGATGGAAAACTCCAACACAAGGAGAGAAACCATACCCTAGAAAAAGCAAGAAAGTAATCTACTTGCAATGAAACCAAAAGAAGAAATACACACAAACATAATTTATACCTCTAACAACAAAAATAAAGGAGGCAACCATCACTATTCCTTAATATCTCTTAATATCAATGGATTCAATTCTCCAATAAAAAGACAGAGACTAACAGACTGGATACATAAAGAGGACCCAGCATTTTGCTGCATACAAGAAACACACCTCAGAGACAGAAACAGACACTACCTCAGAGTAAAAGGCTGAAAAACCACTTTCCAAGCAAATGGTCTGAAGAAACAAGCTGGAGTAGCCATTCTAATATCGAATAAAATCTATTTTCAACCAAAAGTAATCAAAAAGGATAAGGGAGGACACTTCATATTCATCAAAGGAAAAATCCACCAAGATGAACTCTCAATCCTAAATATCTATGCCCCAAATACAAGGGCACCTACATACGTAAAAGAAACCTTACTAAAGCTCAAAACACACATTGCACCTCCCACAATAATAGTAGGCGATTTCAACACCCCACTCTCATCAATGGACAGATCATGGAAACAAAATCTAAACAGAGACATAGAGAAACTAACAGAAGACATGAAACAAATGGACTTAATGTATATTTATAGAACATTTCATCCTAAAACAAAAGGATATACCTTTTTCTCAGCACCTCATGGTACCTTCTCCAAAATTGGCCATATAATCAGCCACAAAACCGGACTCAACAGACACAAGAAAATAGAAAAATCCCAGGTATCCTATTAGATCACCACAAACTAAGGCTGGTCTTCAGCAGCAAAAAATGAGAGAAAGCCCACATATACATGGAATTTGAACAACTCTCTACTCAATGATAACTTGGTCAAGGAAGAAATAAAGAAATTAAAGACTTTAGAATTTAATGAAAATGAAGGTGCAACATACCCAAACTTGTGGGGCAAACGAAAACAGTGCTAGGAGGAAAACTCATACCTCTGAGTGCCTCCAAAAAGAAACAGCAGAAAGCATACATTATTAGCAGCTTGACAGTACACCTAAAAGCTCTAAAATGAAAACAATCAAACACACTCAAGATTAGTAGAAGGCAAGAAATTATCAACCTCAAGGCTGAAATCAACCAAGTAGACATTAGAAGGACTATACAAAGAATCAACAAAACTAGTAGCTGGTTGAGAAATCAACAAGATAGATAAACCCTTAGCCAGACTATACAGAGGGCACAGAGAGTGTATCCAAATTAACAAAATCATAAATAAAAAGGGAGACATAACAACAGAATCTGAGGAAATTAAAAAACCTATATTCAACAAAACTGGAAAATCTGGAGGTAAAGAACAATTTTCTAGGCATATATGAGGTATCAATGTTAGATCAGGAACAGATAAACCATCTAAACAACCCCTTAGCTCCTAAAGAAATAGAAGTAGTTATTAAACGTCTCACAATCAAAAAGATTCCAGAACCAGAGGGGTTCAGTGCAGAATTCTATCAAACCTCCATAGAAGACGTCATACCATTACTGTCCAAGCTATTCCATAAAAGAGAAACAGACTGAGCACTACCAAATCCTTCTATAAAGGCATAATTATGCTTATACCTAAACCACACAAAGACCCAACAAAGAAAGAGAACTTCAGACCAATTTCCCTTATGAATATTAACACAAAAATACTCAATAAAATTGTCACAAGAACACATCAAAATGATCATCCATCATGATCAAGTAGGCTTCATTCCATCAATGGAGGCATTGTGCAGTATAGGGAAATCCATCAATGTAATCCACTATATAAACAAACTCAAAAAAATTACATGATCCTTTCATTAGATGCTGAGAAACATGTGACAAAATTTCAAACCTCTTCTTGATAAAACTCCTGGAAAGATCAGGAATTCAAGTCCCATACCTAAACCAAGTAAAAGCAATATACAGCAAACCAGTAGCTAACATTAAACTAAATGGAGAGAAACTTGAAGCAATCTCACTGAAATAAGGGACTAGACAAAGTTGCCCATTCTCTCCCTACTTATTTAATATAGTACTCAAAGTCCTGGTCAGAGTAATCAGACAACTTGAGCAGGTCAAAGGGATACAAATAGGAAAGGAAGAAGTCAAAATATCACTATTTACAGATGATATGATAGTACAGATATGTGACCCCAAAAGTTCCACCAGAGAATTACTAAGCCTGATAAACAACTTCAGCAAAGTGGCTGGGTATAAAATTAACTTAAACAAATCAGTAGCCTTCCTCTACTCAAAGGACAAACAGGCTGAGGGAGAAATTAGGGAAATGACACCATTCATGATACTGCCCAATAATACAAAATACCTCAATGTGACTCTAACCAAGCAAGTGAAAGATCTGTATGACAAGAACTTCAAGTCTCTGAAGAAAAAAATTTAAGAAGATCTCAGAAGATGGTAAGACCTCCCATGCTCACCGATTGGCAGGGTTAATATAGTAAAAATGGCCATTTTGCCAAAAGCAATCTACAGATTCAATGTAATCTCCATCAAAATTCCAACTCAATTCTTCATAGAGTTAGAAAAAGAAATTCTCAAATTCATTTAGAATAGCAAAAATCCCAGGACAGTGTAAACAATACTCAACAATAAAAGAATTTTTGTTGGAATCCCCATCCCTGACCTCAAGCATTATTACGGAGCAATTGTCATAAAAACTGTATGGTATTGTTACAGAGACAGGCAGATAGATCAGAGAAATAGAATGGAAGACCCAGAAATTAACCCACACATTTACAGTCACTTGATCTTTAACAAATGAGCTAAAACCATCTAATGGAGAAAAAGATAGCATTTAAAAAATGGTACTGGTTCAACTGGAGGTCAACCTGCAGAAGAATGCAAATTGATCCATTCTTTTTACCCTGTACAAAGTTCAAATTCGAGTGGATCAAGGACCTTCACATAAAACCAGATATACTCAAACTAACAGAAGAAAAAGTGTGGAAGAGTCTCAATCACATGGGCACTGGGGAAAATTTCCTGAATAAACACCAATGTCTTATGCTCTATGATCATGAATTAACAAATGGACCTCATCAAACTGCAAAGCTTCTGTAAGACAAAGCACACTGGCACTAGGACAAAATGGCAACCAACCAATTGGGACAGGACCTTTACCAGTCCTGCATCCCATAGAAAGCTAAATCCAAAATATACAAAGAACTCAAGGAGTTAGGCTCTAGAGATTCAAATGACCCTCTTAAAAATGGGGTACAGTGCTAAACAAAGAATTCTCAGCTGAGGAATATCGAATGTCTGAGAAGTACCTAAAGAAATGTTCAGCATCAGGGAAATACAAATCAAAACAACCCTGAGATTCCCCCTCACACCAGTCAGAATGGCTAAGATCAAAAACTCAGGTGACAACAGATTCTGGGGAGGATGTGGAGAAAGAAGAACACTCCTCCATTTTTGGTAGGATTGCAAACTGTTACAACCACTCTGGAAATCAGGCTGGAGGTTCCTCAGAAAATTGGACATTTCACACTACCCGAGGACCCAGCTATACCTCTCCTGGGAATATACCCAAAGATGCTCCAACATATAACAAAGACACATGGTCCTCTATGTTCATCATAGCCTTATTTATAATAGCCAGAAGCTGTAAAGAACCCAGATGCCTTTCAACAGAAGAATGGATACAACAAATGTGGCACATCTACACAATGGAGTACTACTCAGCCATCAAAAACAATGACATCATGAAATTCATAGGCAAAGGATAGAACTAGAAAATATCATGCTGAATGAGGTAACCCAATTACAGAAAAACACACATGTTGTGCCCTCACTGATCAGCGGATATTAGCCCAAAAGCTCGGATTACCCAAGATACAATCCAAAGAGCACATGAAGCTCAAGGAGAAGGATGACCAAAGTGTGGATGCTCAACTCCTTCTTAGAAGGTGGAACAGAAATATCCAGAGGGAGAGATACAGAGACAATGTTTGAAGCAAAGTCTGAAGAAATGGCCATTCAATGACTGCTGCACCTGGGGATCCAGCCAATATACATAGGGACACCAAACCCAGACAATATTGCTGGTGTCAAAAATTGCATTCTGACAGAAGCCTGATATAACTGTATCCTGAGAGGCTCTGCTAGAGCATAACAAACAATTACAGAGGCGGATGCTCACTGCCAAGCATTGAACCAAGAACTGTGTCCCTATTGGTGGAGTTAGAGAAAGGATTGAAGGAGTTGAAGGGTTTTGCAACCCCACAAGAACAACAATACCAACCAACCAAAGGTCCTAAGGATTAAACCACCAGTCAGTAAGTACACATGAACAGACCCATGGCTCCAGCTGCCTATGTAGCAGAGGATGATCTTGTTGGCCACCACAGGGAGGAGAAGCCCTTTGTCATGCCAAGTCTGGACCCCCCAGTTAGAGGAATGTCATGTTGGGGAGGCAGGAAGGGGTGGGTTGCTGGATAGGGGAACACCCTCATAGAACATGGGGAGGGGGATGGGATAGGGGGCTTATGGATGGAAAATTGGATAAGCAGATTACATTTGAAATGTAAATAAAAATCCAATAGAAAAACAAAACAAAACAAACAAAAAAGTATTGAACTAAACAATTATACTAAAAGAATCCAAGAGGAAAAACAGGAATCAGGATCAGAGACCTAGGTGTTCACACACTCAGGAGGCCCATAAAAATACTAAGCTAATAGCTATACTATATATGTAAAATATCTGATGCAAATCCATGTCAGCCATATCCTTGCAGCTTCAGTCTCTGCAAATTAATATGAGCTTTGCTGAGTTGATATTGATGGCCTTATTATCCTAGTGTGCTCTATCTCCTCTGGATTTTCTACTCATTCTGCCTCCTCTTTGTCAGAGTTCCCTGAGCCCTGAGTCATGGTTTTGATGGCATTATCTACTTTGGTAGAGATACTACATATTCTTTGTAAGGTTGAAGCCATGTGGCCAGAATAGAGACATCTGAAGTTTGTAACTGGATTTGACTTTATTGGGAATCACGAAAATCTCAATATAGTTTCTGATTGGACTCTAGGGTCTGGTGAAGCTCCCCTGAGCACAATGGGGAACCACTTAAGATACATCAATAGTTTCCCCCTTTTTAAAATCAGTGTAATTATTTACAAATAGATGTACAGATGTGGGTTTCTTATTTCAACATATGGCTATAGATTCTGTATTTGCATGAGCATTTTTTTTTCATTCTTTCCAAATCTTTACTGTTCTATTACTTCGTTTACTGTTTCTTAGACAGGGTAAGTTTTCATGAATTCACTCAAAATTGTGTATTTTTCCCATCAATCAAAATGCTTTATTGATGTTCTTTTCTTCCTAAACCTACGTATGAACTGATTTCACTTAATGAATTGAAAAGATGTTAGAAAGAGACAATTTGCCTAGATTTATCTGTTTCCTTCATAGCCGAGTATGCATACTTCATAATTGAATGACATTCTATGTAGGTCTTGCAGAAAGTAATGGTATGCTTCACTTATAACAAATATTTAACATGCAGTGTGATTATCTTTATGATAAAACTATGGGTGCATTCTTTTATATTATCATTTATTCTTCTTCCATAAAGTACAGTCTAATCATTGTTTCTGCTCCTATCACTGATCCTAGTCTTCCGTACCTCCAGTCTCACTCAAATTCACTCCTCCTCTATTTCTCTTCAGAAAAGAGCAGGCCTCCAAGGAATATCAATTTAACACAACCTACCAAAATAAAATAAGAACAGACACAAATTTCTATGAACAAAATAATACACTAAACCTGGAATGGAAAAGGTAAGATAAAGAAAATGCCCTAGAAGACAATATACCCATCCCAAATCATGAGATTTTCTTTAGTGGGAGGAGATAGTATGGCAAAGATCAATAAATAGTGAACATACAAAAGCAAGAAATTCCCACATACAGTATTAATAAAAGGGGTAGTCAGAGGCAAAAGATTTTGTTCCTATTGTTGTTTTATAGAACTACTAATTTGGTGTGATAGTAGTTGAGATTGTGAAACTGAAATTTTGTAAACGTAGAGTAGGTGTGCATAATTGCTCTGTCAAGGAACTATTGGTTACAGAAATAAGAGATACAAAGGAAATTGGCTTGAAGTATGAATGGCTGCACTAAGAGGGTACAACTGATGACATTTTTTCCTCACAGTTGTTATTGTTATATTAAGGTATCTATTTGGGAACAATGAAGGCAGAAACAAGAAGAGAAGAGATAATTTAGCTATTGCAGATCAAAAGAGCTGCAGGAGCACTTCCCTTTTCTTTTTGAGCAATGCCATCAGTGAGTTGCAAGGTCTGAACTTTGATATGAACTCTCCAGTGTTCTGGTTTTTAAGTGGCCAGAATGAACTTAGATTTCATATTTTCAAATTGAAACCAATACCTCCCTTAAATCTACAATGGAGCAGTTCCTTCTTATGACATGTATGTGTATCATAGCTGTAAGCAATAAGTTATAGGTTTCTAAAGTCATAGCACTTAGAAGCACCTATAGCATATCACATGTTAAACCAATAGTATAAGATATAGTATGGTTATCGGTATGTTAAATTTATCAGTTAAATTTGTGGTAAGTAAAAAAAAAACTTCTTTGTACTACTTTAACTTATGTTAAAGTATTAGGAGCCTAATGTAATTCATTTGATATTGATTAACTAGATATCATTTTAACATGTCTTACCAGACAGCAAGTTCTCTATTGCACGGAAATCATTGAACCATAACATATTGGCGGCTAATTATAACAATTGACTTTTCAATTTGCCTCTCACTGTAATTACACAACTATTGTACATTATTTTCTTGTTAACATAAAATGATCCTCTTTTACAATAACGGCGAGAGAGACAGACAGAGAAAGAATGAGAGAGAGAGATAGACAGAGACAGAGACAGAGAACAATTGATGACTTGTCACCACTTGGAGGGCCTGTGGCTTTATTATCTTTATTCCAGCACAGATATTTTTTTGGGTAATGAGATGAGAAAACAGGCTATATGCAAAGACAGTTGATATAGATTACAGAAATAAAAAGCTCCTAACAATGCAGGAAGGAAGGTGCTCTTGTACTTTACTTCTTCCAATCTGCCAGTTCCTGCAGCATCAATAAATGCACAAAGGCTTGATAAGGTATATGTTGGTACAGTCATTTTACATAATAAAGCTGAATGTCATTTACTTAGAGTTCCCAACTGAAAAATCTTAGATGCAGGTTTCAAGTGCAAATCATCACTATCCAGGTTTCCATGTACTTTTCTAGAGCATTTGAATCCCAGCCAATTCCATATCCATTACCTCTAGCATTGGTGCAAGCATCAGGATGGAAAGAGGCATTTAGCCAACTTCTCTGTGGAAGCAACATTTCTCTTTTTAAGAAACTAATGCCATCAAAAGGAAATACAAGTACTTTGGGTAAATAGTCCTTAGTGCAAGCTGCCTTTGAGAGGTGATTTTTTTGCCGACCTGCTTTCTCTATATAATGTCATGCAGTTATTATAGTACAAAAGTATATAACACTTAAGAATACTTAAGACTCTGTTCTAAACATTTTGTATGTAAAAATTGTGACAGTGAATAACGTATTTGAAATTTAAAGACTGCCGTACTTAAAAGAATCTATGAGAAAATTATTTCAGTTTGTAACCTGCTATCTTATAATACATATACCCTGTCAGTGAATTTGCCTAAGAAACGTAACTTACCAGAATAGTGGAGTTAATCTTAAAAAACTGCCTAGCTTTGTAATTTTTCCTGTCTCTATTGTTCTTGCAAGACAATGGGTCCTGGGAACTAATTGCTAGTGTTGGTTCTATAAAGCAAAAGTTTCCTTGATGGAGAAAACTGAGGCATCTACAGGATGTGTATTGTAAAAGTTATACACAGCAGGATATGACCTAATTAGATCCCTGCAAACCTGCAATTTGTAACTTTGGGATTTATGTCTACATAAGCTCAGGTCAAAGAGGGCTAGGTGCTGCATCTTGAAAATGATCTAGTATGTAGACCTTGAGCCACGAGTATCCAGATCCAGTACTTAATAAAGCCTCTTATTTGTTACAATTTGGTCATTGTCATTGCTTAAGTGAACCTCTGAGCAATCTCCAGTCTATTACAAAATATCCTTCTTGCATGGGTGTCTTTGTATCACATGAATACCTGGTGCCATGGCATAAGACATGGATAAGACAGTGTCATATTACCTAGAACTGCAGTTGCATTCGATTTTGGGCTACCAAGTGGGTGCCAGAAACTGAAGGTATATCCCTCAGAGCAGCAGCAAATGCTCTTAACTGCTGAACCATCTCTCCAGAACCTTGAGCATTTTATCTTAATCTTTACAATAGCAATGTGTGTTTGATATTTTTATCATCATTATTTTATAAATGAGAACACTGAAACACAAGCAAGATAAATCATATCGTCAACATGGGAAAGCTGCACACATTCTGTTTGCCAGATGTGGAACTAGAATCCAAAATGGTATACAGAACCTGTATTCTTAGCTGCTATGCTATAGCCTTATACCAAACCGTAAATTGAGTAATTCATCATGGAAATCTTGCCAGAGATTCCTTTTGCACTTACTAATGTCAACTCTGTATGCTTTGTTTTTCTCTAGTATGCAAACTACAGTTTTTCCTGGGTAAAATATACTAATCTGACTGTAGGATTTTTTGTAGTATACACAATTAGTACAGATTCTTCAAAAGAATATATACTACCCCAGAATTCACTCTTATGCATGCTTTAATGTCCTTTAATACATAAGTGGGCAAGAAACTGTGCAGCTCTGGTCATTCATCCTCATCTTTCTATGACCTTGCCACATATAGAGAGGAATTTTATTGTCTGACTGCATAGAGCAAAGTTTGTAATTTTAAATTATGTAAAAATAAAGTATGAATTTTGTGGCTTTTAGAAAGTATTCCAGTCAAAAATCCAGATATATGTCCCACTTCTAAATTCCACTTTACCAAATGCCCTCTTCCCTCTGGGAAACACACACACACACACACACACACACACACACACACACACACAATCTGTGTCTCATTATTAGTTTAAAAGGTGCTGTAAGTGTTTCATTCTCTTCATCAAGATATATTTGCAAAGTTTATCACAACATCTATCCTCTCCAGCAACACTGAGGTGCCTTCAAGTCAAATCCCAGTGTCTTTCTGATTTCAATCTAAGACAAGAGTCATAAATAATTTTAATTAGTTTAGTATATCATGAAAATGTTTCCTGTATAATAACTATGCTAGAAAACAAGGAAGGAAACAAGAATGGAGATTCAATGAGTGGAACAATGATTTCCTTTCTCACAAAAACATTTTCTTCACGAGCTAATTAAACCATTTCCTAAATTGGATCCGTGACTCTAAAATCCATTCTCCATGCAAATACTAGAAGCTTTTAGTGTATAACTCATCTCAATGAGTTCCTCTCCAGCAATACCCTCCATACAAGCAAAAGTTTTGTGAATTTGACAGATCGTAGTTGCAGACAAGAATTTGCGAGATTATGGGGGCAGAGAAGAACAACAGTGGTAGGAATAATAGTTACCTGCCCTTTTGATTGCTTTGCAGATGTGAGTGTGTGTTCTGTATCAATACTCCAGTGAAAGAATTACAGTCTTGTTCTTCTATTTCTTATTACTGTCTTATAATCATTTAGTTATCTATGGTGGAGTTCTTTTTTCTGCCCTATACTCTCACATTTGTAGACTCATAGGCAATTATATTGACTAAAGTAA
Source organism: Rattus norvegicus (assembly GCF_021556685.1). Lineage (NCBI taxonomy): Eukaryota > Metazoa > Chordata > Mammalia > Rodentia > Muridae > Rattus > Rattus norvegicus. The sequence continues at coordinate 150,858,862 of NC_141554.1, forward strand.
AACATTAATTTATAATGGAAACTAAATTTCCCCCACCCTAAATTTCTTAATTTATGGAACCACTATTGATGCAATTGCTGTGGTATATTTGTGTTCAGTTCTAAAGTTCATCTCCTTGAGGCTAAGTGGTTTTTTTTTTCTTGCCATTATTTTCTGCTCTAAGAGCTTGAGAACAAAAAGGCCATATGTATCATTCATTCTTTGCTCTTCACAAATATTGATGGCACTTGTAATATTTAATATTTTGAAAATTCTATGCCTTTAGATAATGTATTTTGAGCACATTCAGACACTTCCCTTCCACTCCCTCTAATGTTCCACACTTTATCTCTCTCCCAATTTTATGTCCTTCCTTTTAAAATTTGTCTTAATCACCCACAGTCCAGTTAATGCTGCTTATACATACACAGTTATAGGCCCATGGGCAACCTATCAGCACCTTTAACCCAAGGGAGAATGTTTCCCACTCCCTTAGCAGCTGTCAACAAACAATAGCTCTTCCACTAAGGATGGTGCTTCATGTGGCCTTTCCTCATCAATGATGAGATTTTGACTGCTTAATATTATGCATGTAACCACAGAGTCTGTGAGTCGATATGCACATGGTCATGTCCTGAAGTCCTAATCCACAGCACTTCTCCCCATTTGATTCTTAGGACATTCTTTCTGTCTCCTCCTTTATGGTAGTCATGGGCTACAGGAAGGGGTGTGAGGGGAGATATGGATGAACCATTTACATTGCAGCACTCATACTTGGATATACTCAGCACTTTGACAACTTATATACCTACATTAGCTGTTAACCAATGTAAAAGAAACTTCTATGGCCAAGTATGATGGCAAAACAAATTTATGTGTACAAACAAAAAGCAAAAGATACCTAAAAGGCAGTATGGCAGCATGAGGGTTTTGCAAAACAACAACAGTAGTTTACCTTGTAGGGCCCACGTTTTCCTCAGTCATGGACTTTTGATTAGATTTACAATACCAGTCATAAAATTCTGCCTATGGAGCAGGCCTCATATTTAAAGAAAAAGTGGTTGGTTATCCCCATTACACTTATGCAACTACTGAAACAATGGTTATATCTTGGCTGACAGGTCATTACTGTAGTTTGCAGAATCCAGAATTAAGTTAAGAGAATTGATGGTTTTTTTTTTTACCAGCAGCCTGCATAGAATCAAGTTTTATTACATTCTTTCCCTTCATAGCTGAACATCATATACATAAATCTCCATTCTTAGTTCACTGTTTAGTAGTAGTTCTTGATGGCCTATAATGCTCTAGGGATGGTATTGCGCTTCATTCATCAATTGATTTTTTTTATTTCTTCTCATATTATTGGTATCAGCATGATCCTTGATGCTGCAACATCAACTCCCAATCTCCCAGGAGGAGAACATCCCTCATTGGGTTCATTCACTGCTTTCTGTTACTATGAAAAAAAAACATTCTGCATAGATAGAAGATAATAAAATTATTCTGAAAAAATTTCAACTAATCTTCATCTGTAAACCTTGCTATCTATATTTTTCAACTCTTTGAATAGAACTGGGAAATTGATAGGTAGTTTCTGCAGTCACCCCATGTATGTTCTTGGCCTGTTTAAACTCAAATGTCTGATGTTTCTATTTTCTACCTTCTGCACATTTTTAGACATAATGATGCCCTTCCCATTCTCTTCTATTTTGGACATTTTTTTCTGTTTTATTAACCAATAAACTCAAATAGCACTGCATACCAATGAAGCACAACACTTAATATAAGTCTATAAACATTTTCATAGCTTATTCTTCCCCAAGTGTTTGGCTGAGTTTAGCTGTGCACAGTTCATTTTAGCTGGGCTCACTCTTTCTGTTTTGTTTTAAATGTGAAATATCCTCCATTTCCTTATGTAATAGAATATGTGGTTGCTAGCTGTTGACCTGTCTGCTGAGAGTGGGAGATACAAACAGAGGATACAACCAACTCAAGAGGGAAGTGTATGTTACATAACTACAAAGAGCAACTTAAACCTCTTGAACTTAAACATCTGATGTCAAACAAAATAACATTTGGTGTTTGTCCTTCTGGGCTTTGGGTCTTTTTTTGGTCCAATAGTAACTACTTAGCCTCCATTTTCCCCTTTAGAATAAGAATGCATATTCTGTGCCATTGTATATTAGATGTATACAGTTTATGTTTATTTTCTATTTAGAGGGAGGTCATGGTTAAGAGATTTTCTTAAATCTTAGAGGACATTCTGAAATAGTGTTAGGATTGTAAAAAAATTATGGTATCATTTAAAGTTAGAGTAAATGTATTTTATATTCTGAGATGGCCATGAATCTAGAAGTATTGGCAGCAGAATATTATGATTTGAATGTGAAATATCCCTCGAAGAGATCATATTTGGTCTTTAGTTGGTGACACTGTTTGGTATGGCTATGGTACATTTAATAAATAGATAGAAACTTGCTGGGGAAGTATTCCACTGAAGGCAGGTTTTGCGGTTTGATAACCTGATTCTATTTTAGTCTGTTTGCTCTATGATTCTGAATTTCTGATCCAATGTGACACACCAGCATCGTGTTCTTGCCACCCTGTACTTTTTACCATGATACCTTACTTCTGGGACTGTAATCTAAAATAAAACTGTTTTCCTGCTAAATTACTTTTGCCAGGTAATTTTATCATGGAGAAGTACGTGTGTGTGTGTGTGTGTGTGTGTGTGTGTGTGTGTGTGTGTGTATAAGAAGACAAGTTTCAGGAGTAGATTATTTTTCTCCATCTTGTGAGTTGGGTGGATAAAAATCACATGCACAAGAGTCTTGATCTACTGTGATAACCAACATTTGTATTTGATAAGAATCTCTTTGAGAAAAAAATTATGGCAGCTTACAGAGTAAGTGCAGCAGTTAAAAGTGGTACGGCAGGAGATGTGGAGGTGTAATAAGTAGAGAAGGGCATTTTCATTTCCACCAATAAAATTAGTTTGACACATTTGCCCACTGCACTTGTGTTCATAGTGGACGTGTGGAAAGAAAAGCAAACATGCAGCAAGCTGAACTAGAGATTTTCTTAATTCTTTGAGAGAACATGGCATTATCTACACTTTTTTTCTAGCTCTGTAATGTATCTTTCCCATTTCCTTTGTGACAATTATAACACCTTTGACAACTCAGAAAATAATTCCATTAATACATGAAAACATTCCATAAATGACAGTTGTCTTTACTTATTTACTGTGTTTGTTACTGTCTAGATGAAATAATTTAGAGATTTTCATTTGCTTTGAATATGTGACATGTCCCATTAGTCCTTTAGTATGAAACAGTACATAGTATTCAACTCCAGAGTTAGGTGTGTTATCTAAAAACGAGCACCACTTCCCTTCGTGATAATGACTTATTCACATACAGATACATTAATCAACCTTGTCCAAGTCAAAGATAGTGTCAGGACTTGGAACAGAAATACCAGAAACAGTCAACAGGTTTTACTAGAGAAATAGTCACACTGTTAAGGCTAGAGTCCTGATGCTTCTGGTGGTTATCTTCCTCATAAAATGTCATGAATTAAAAAAAAGAAACAGAAATATAGTGTCAACTGGTGAAAACAGGTATTTCTGTAGGCATGAATGGAATATTGCCTCATTTATCATTTTAGAGTTTTTTTAACACTTGTGGACATTTCAGTTATATAAACTGACCATTATTATCATATTACTTATTATTTTCCAAATAAAATTTGATTCTATCCCTCAGAAGCAAATGTCTGGCTGTGCTTTTTTCTGGCAGGTTGGTGCATATATTTAGAGTAGTATTCCTGTATCCATTCTCTATCTTGGAAACTCTTATTATAGACATATAATAAATAGAGTTGTGTAGAATTACCAGGTCAAAAAATTCTTTCTTACTACTTCCTGCTGACCTGAAGATTCTACTGTATCTTGCAGCAGTACTTTATTCTACAGTGAGCTACTCCTGAAGTAAATTGATTGTACCTCTCAAATTTTAATTAATCTATATTTGCACAAAGTTTATAAAGCACTATCAGCTTTGCACCACACTGTCCTGTTTATAAATTTGCATTTATTTGTTTTTAAAAGTTTGTTTTAATACAAGTGCAGCTACAAGTTCCTAGATACATTTTTCAATTAAGGTATTTTCAGGCCTTTAACATACTATCCCACAATGATGTATAATCAATGTTGAAATGTCTTCTATGCCTTAGTCTTCTAAATAAATTAACTCTATTAACTATTAAAGTGAAATAAAAGTAGTGGCCCAATCTACTTTAAGCCATGAGTTTATTGTTTCCAAACCCCTACCCCAACTCTAATTCCACATGCTTCCAAGACTTCTATATTCAGAGTCCCTCCTATTTATGCCTAGTGGATACAGAGCTTCTATTATCCTTATTAATATTCATTAAATGAACACTTGAATGATGCTCAGTGTGACACTGATGTGGAAGCATACAGCTTACACTGATCAAATGGACACTCCCTTTATCTAGTCTCCCACTGCCATTTCCAAAATATAGTAATCACTATGTGTTTGTCCTTGATTGTATGTCTTTCTTTATATTTTCTTCCAAAGTCCTTTTTAAATTAAAGATGTTCATGTAAAGCTTCATTTGCTTTATTTAATGCATTCTATTTTGCTTATTCAGTGAAATAATTTGTCATTGACAGCCTAAAACTGCATTGCTCTAGGCTTCTATTAGCTTTATTCCCTTTGAGAGTTTCAGATCATTGAATTATAACTGCCTTGCTATGACTTTTGTGATTTTGGTGTCAAGGGTAAGCAGCATCTTTAACTTGTATCTGTACCTTCATCTTCAGGTGTACCAAAGATATTATTCTAAGGAATAAGGAAGAATCTCTCATTAATGTTTATTTTTAAGGAATCTCTGATATTCTGTGCTCTGGAGATGCCTGTCCCTGTTCTTTCTTATAAATGTAAAAGAGGAAGAAGAAGAAAAAATGCAAGCTTCTGCAAGCTTATATTGCTGTTCACTTTACTTGTAGTTCTGCATTCTGCCTCTAAAGTACCATGCTATGCTGTTCATTTATTTACACCTGTTTCCATGAGCAACAGGACATGCTTTCTTCACTGAATTCTGATATTTCCAGGCATGACACATTTCTTTCTGATAAATCCCTTATTTAATTAGGTCCAGGGGCCATTCTGCTCAACACACTGCATCTCCTGGTATATGTTCTGTGAGAACTCTAATTTTCTACCAGTTTTCTCATAAGCATCTTGGCTTTACAGGAAAGCAGTTATCTTCAGTGGTCATCTCTTCACCTACCAACTTATTTCTGGTGATGCTATTGTCTTTGAAACAGCTTTATAGAAATAGGAAGTTCCTAATCTTTACCATTAACAGATCTTTTTTAAAATTAATTTAATATTTAATATACTTTGCCAATCTATAAAGCTTTGTCCCTGTTGTATAACAGAGATTAATTAATATTATAAAACAATATCCTTTACTCTTAAACATTCTGGTTCTTGGTCTATGAACTCCAATGCTACCTATGTCATAATTACTGATTTCAGTACTCAACAAACTATCATTCTAGCATACAATTCAATTCAATTTAATATGTTTCTCCTTCTCTTTCGAATACTCTTTTACTAAGAACATTCATGATGGGTGTTGGTGCTGCATGCTTTTTAAGCTCAACCCTCAAAAGGCAGACACAAGTGGATCTTTGTAATTTCAGGACTAGCCTGGTCTGTAGAGTCAGGTCAAGGACAGCCAAGGCTAGACAGAGAAGCCCTATCTCTAGTCTCTTCCCCGAAAGGGATCATTCATGATAGTACTACAAACATTCACATTATTAATAAAGGTAACTAGTCAATAACATCAATGTCAGGCAACATATTCTTTATTTAATAGCTTCTATTTCACAATTGTATTTTCCCTATTTGGATGACTTAAATGACTGTTTGATTTCACTAGTTTCTAAGTGATTGTTATAAACGTGCTTTTATTGCCTTTCCCTCTTGATGTCTTCTCTTCGCTCCTTATTTTATAACATATCATTATGATCACTCATTGATTTGTACAGTCTTAAGAATAATCTGTTAGCCATAATTTCCATTTCCACTCAATGAATCTATCAAACATATAGCAAGCAAAATTAAAAGAACAAATAGCAAATAGCATCTAAAGCAGCAATCACTGCCTTGCAAAACATCTTCAAACTATGGACTTAAAACATCCAAAGACTACTGAAGTAGCTGGATTATGGAGCAGAAGTAATACCTTCAAATTAAGATTTGCAATCCCCAAAAGAAATAATGGAAGCCATGTTGAGGCAGTCATCTAGAGTTCCTATTTAAGAGAGGTTTTGGTTTATTTTGTTTTTCCATGGATGAATTTCCAGGTTATTGTTCCTACTTGAGCAATTTCATTCAAAAGAGTAACCAATGATAGAAATAGTTTTCTTTCTAATGATTCAGAAGAACTCAATGTTTTACTGTTTAACAGTTCTCCGTTCATAGAGTCAGAAAGCTAACCAGCCCTAGAAAAGGTTCTCTTGGAGGACAGTTTTAATAATTGTGGTAGAATCTTGGAAAAGGTAGGATCTCATTGTTGTCAGAATTGGCTTTCAGTAAGCTGGAGAGATATTTTTGATATTAGCTCCATGTCAGATGTGTCTGATAAAAATATTTTTCTATTTTGTAGGCTACTGCTTTCTTCTAATGAAATCATTTTCTGTACAGGCATTTTAGTTTCATGAGGTCCCATTTATTCATTGTTGATCTTAGTGCCTCTGCTAGCAGTGTTCTCTTCAGAAAGTCTTTTCATATGCCAATGAGTTCAAGGGTATACCCAACGTTTTAGCTTCAGTATATCTGGTTTTATGGTAATGTCTTTGACCCATTTACAGTTGATTTTTCAGCTGTGGGATAAGTCTGGATCCCTTTGCATTCTTTTGTATGTAGCCATCCATTTTGGCTTGCATCATTTGTTGAAGACTCTTTTTATCCAGTGTGAATTAGATCTTTATCAATTTGCCGGAAATTAGAGAAAGGATTGAAAAAGCTGAAGGGGCTTGCAGCCCCATAAGAACAACATTTCCAACCAACCATAGCTTTCAGGGACTAAACCACTACCCGAAGACTATACATGAACTGACCCATAACTCCAACTGCATATGTAGCAGGGGATGGCCTCTTGGGCACCAATGGAAGTAGAAGCCCTTGGTCATGACAAGGTTGGACTCCCAATGTAAGGGAATGTAGGGGGTGGTAAGGTGGAGTGGATGGGGAGGGAAACACCCTTATAGAAGAAGGGGAGCGGGAGGAGTTGGGGGCTTATGGACAGGAAATAAAGAAATATCCAATAAACAATCAATCTGTTATATTTTAGTGGTTTTGTTCTTTATGTTTTGATCATCTTTATTCTCTTTATTTCAATTTGAACCTCTTTTGCTATTTTTCTAAATTCTTACTGCAAAAAATAGTGTCTTTATTTTCCTATAAGAATTTTGGAGGGACAGGAGATCAGAAAGACAAAATCTTACTATGTAGCCCCAGATGGTCTCAGACTCAGCATCCTCCTAACTTCCTTACTAATACCGTAGGATCACATACCACCCAACTGCTTTTACTGTATTGATACAAAAATTAGTATAATGTATTAACTATTATGTGTTGTTATATTCCATACATTTCCAAATATATTTCCATTTATCTTTATTCTGTCATTATTTTTGAAATATTGTACACTTAAGTTTTTTGTTTAAGTTTTGTTGTTGTTGTTGTTGGTTTGTTTGTTTCTTTATTTTTGCTTTAGGACAGAAAACATGACTATTTCAATATGTCTGCAAATTTTCCAGTAACATGGATTTGGAAAACTATTTATAGGGATTTCATTTTTCTCAAATGCCTAGGTGTGTGAACTAAGTTCTGTTGCCAAGGTTATTCTATGTGTACTTGAATTTTGTGCTCTGCTGTTGTTGACTAAAATGTTCTGTATAATTTTGCTCTATATGACCCACAATGTTGTTCAAATTTGTCATTTTCTTTAATGATTTATATAGATGCTATGTTTATTGTTGAAGTGGGAGGATGAATTTCCTACAATAATATTTTTACTGGTAATAAAACGTTATCACATGGTTAGTAGTGTGGTTGCAATATGAAAGAATAAGAGATAATACTAAACTTGATTATAACTTAACGTATGCTCTTATATAGTCACAATTTTATCCCAAAAGCTCAGAGTACAAGCTCAGTATAAAAACATAGTATTTAAGATTTTTTTGCCCACATATTAAAATAAAAGCACTTCATTAAGTGACTAATATGTGAGACACTGGATTCACCATCTCTGTTGTAGGACACTGGCAGCTGAATAGTCAATGGATGATGTGAAAATCTAATGGCCAATATATAAAGTCAATACAATAACCTGGTGTGTTCAGTCATACAAACTCTACAGCCAAGCAACACAAACAGAATTAGTGTAATTTCCCATATAGACATCAAAGCTTTTTGACTTTAGCTTGCCAGAGAATTCTTTCACTCCAAGAATGAAGTTTTGAAATCTTATGTAAGGTATTTTCATCACCTCATGTTTTAAAATTACATTGGTGTGAAGGAAGTTATGCATGCTAATATGCTAGATTTTTTAATGGATGAAAGTGTCTCAATATAAATAATTAACCTCTTCTCAAAACTTGAGTTTTAAATTAAATTTTTGACACTAGAAGTGAACCACTGATTATGTTATGTAGTCAGTTAAAATGCCTTCTTAGTATGTAAAGTTTAGACTTTAAATTTTTTAAATTTTTCATAATTTTTGCTGTATCTGCACATAAACAAAATGTAAATCAGCACCAACTTGAATGATATATTTATAGTTCTTAAATATAAATGACAACTTCAATTTGATTAAAACTGGAGTGCATGAAGTATTAAAAGGTTCTTCTCCCCATGGCATCTAGTGCCAATTTCTTTCTGTCCATAAAAATCATCCTATTTACTGTGGCATATATAAAATATTCAGTTTTTCTGATTTATCCTCTGTTATGTCTTCTTGAGTGACAGCTAAAAATTAGAGAGAAGGTGGGGATACCAATATCTTCCTGCACTGTCAATGCAGCTACCAGGGTAAATGGAAAATTGGAACATGGCGCATTCAGGAAATATACAGTAATATCTTTCTCTTTCAGCTCTTCAGTGACTAGCATCAGCATTAGAGATGACTATCATTATTAGAGATGGTTTTGTATCTATTTTATGGAAATATGTTTACACTTTGAATTAACATATTCACAGCATAGTTAGTTGACAATAATCTTGCTAGCTCTCAGTTCTTATCTGCCTCACCTGTTACTTTTCATCTACACATACCTTAGTTTCAAATAAATCTGGTTTTCACTGAATATTCCTCCATTTATCAATATACCCACCATCATTTTCTATTGTTACGCATGCTTGTCCAGATGTGTTCTTATTTGACTTCTCTTCCTAATAGAGCTATGGTTGGTTATTTAATTCAAAAAACATTTTAATAATCAGATCTCCCACAGTGTGACAAAAACTTAATTTTATGCCTGTTATTCACATAAAATATCTATTTGTTGTTAAAATTCTAGTCAGCTTGTCTAAATATAAGTTGACAATTCCCAAAAAAAAGGTAAAGTAAAAACTCATCTCTTTAATTAATAAACTTCTTTATAAAAATCTTATAAATATAATCATTACAAAACAAAATTAAGCAGTTCCAATATCCAGACATCTCAATGAACTTTTATACAGGTATAATAACCATTCTGAAAATCTGTATATTCACATTTTATACTTTTACTATCAAATGTGCTTTTCTGTGTTTGCTTATGAGGAAGTCATGACTGCAGGTAATAGAGACAAGTCATAAAAGGATATAAAAAGCTAATTGCTTTCTTATTTCTAACTTTCTCATCCATTTTTCTTTTATTTTGACTGATTTTGTCATGAGACTGTCAATATATACTTATTGAGTGAACTAACACAGAAAAATATACAATAAGTTCCTTTATATGTATATCTGTACTGTTCTTATGATATTAGTTACTGCAAAAACTAGAATAATAATAATATGATGGGAAAATTTTATCAAAAATGAAAAACTCATTAGGACTGATAATGTAGGAATGCAATCTCAGCTATTGAGAAGCCTGCAATAAAAAGATCAAATGTTCAATACCTTCCTGCCCTACAAAGTATATTCCAGAACAGAACAAGCCTAGAAACCTAGTGAGACCATGTTTCATTGCAAAAAAAAAAAAAAAAAAAAAAAAACACATGTTCTGATATAGTTTAGCAATAGAAACTTGACTAGCAGACTGTGCAAAGTCCTGGGTTTCATTCATACCACTATTTAAAATAAAGACAAAAAGGAAATCCTAGAAAGTAAGAAAATCTTTATCCTTAACCGAACTAGAATATTTGGCTGGCAGAAGGAAGGAGGGGGTATAGGGAAATATCACTGGAGTTGGAAGGCATTTGAAGGGTAATATGGAAACCTAGTACAGTGGAAACTTCCTGGATTATGTGAGAGTGACCCTAGGAGGATTTGATATGACCTAAACAGGCTGTATTCTGTAATCAGGCAAAGCTTCCAGTGGTGGGACGGGACAGCATTCACAAAACCTTTGACCAACAATCGGTCCTGCCTACAGGATGGCTGGGACAATAGTGGCACTGAATTTGTGGAAGTTATTTATTTCATCCTTGACCAAATTATCATTGAGTACAGGGTGCATTCTTAAACGAGTTTAATCTTATGGATGTTGACAGTAAAATTGTACTAAAAAGGACTGGAGAAAATGTAAAGGATGCATGGGAATAGGTTGGCCAATAAAAACTAAGTTATTATATATGTAAGATGAAACATAATTATGCACTTTTAAATTTCAAAGAACCAGAGTAAATTATGAAGATGTTTACCAAAAATGATATTTTATGTATAAAAATATATTCAACTCATTTTAATCCTTTTACAATTTTTGTTTCAGAAGTTACCACTAGTAACCATTAGTATAAACAAATGTCATGTTTTGTATATCATGTAAAACATCAATTTTAATTGAAATGAAAATGTCTTCTAACACTGCAGTGGATGTACTAATCACTGGTAGAAGCTTGCTTATCCTATGTAAATCCCTGGGCTTCAACTTTATCAGAAATGAGAGAGAGAGATAGAGAGGCAGAGACAGAGAAAGAGATGGTGAGGGGTCATGTCAAGAACATACAAAAAGGGAAACTAATACAATGCACAATGAAGAGTTTTTGATGTGCTGAAACTTTATGTGTCAATAATACCATATAAAACTCATAGAGTAAAGTTTCTACAATAGGAAAATAAGAAAAAAATATGATTTTATTGGGATTTCAACTCATGTTGTAATTCATAATAATTCAAGTAAGCCCAAAGGAAAAACGCAGGCAATTATTTTAAATAATTAATGAGATCATATTTCTAAATGCAGTTATTTATAGTTGAAAAATATTCTTTGTTTCACACATACACATACACATGAAGACACAGACCACACAGTGACAAAAAGAAGCAAAATCAGGAAGTTGTACAAGAAATGAAAACTAAGAGTACAAAAAATGTGATGTTGAAATTATAACACACAAGGAAGTTTTTTCTGTACTATTTTATGTTCTTTAGGAAACTAAATTAAAGTAGAATATTTCAGATAAATTAGACAACATATTTAACATGACTTAACTATTCTGTCTCTGAACCTATGCTATCATGAAAATTTATATAATTGTGTGTGGAAGAATGAAAATAAATAAATAAGACTTAAACTTTTCACAGTATCAGTCAAGACTTGATGATAAAATCTTGTTCCTTCTGCTCAGTAGAAATCTCTGCTCTAGATGGAAACCTAGCATTTCAACTGGACAGGTCAATCAGCTAACTAATGATCCACTCCTCAGGAAGGAGACTTTGTCTTAAGTTCTGTTAAGGGCAAAAAGAAAGAGATCTCTAATAGAATTATGTACTGCTCCTCCCTGAAGGTACGTTTACAAATCAGCATTAGGTTCTTTAGAGTCAGCCCACCTATGTGAATCCTACTTTTTCTTTTATTTCTACTTTTCGGACTTTCTTTTAAGTATAGTGCCAAGTATACTTTTACTTCTTATACCTTGAGATCCCTTACATTAAAACTTTCCTTCCAGCCTTGTTGGCTACTTGTTCACAGGGTGACTGACCTTCATGCCAGAGGGCATGCCTTTTTGTCCTTCTTTTCTCTATTTTCCTCCTGGTAGCTACCAGGATTTATAGCTTCTCTGCCATAGGGTTTTTCTTTTTTTTTTTTTTTCTTTTTTCTTTTTTTTTCCAGTGGATAAGATATAATTGCCCACCTAAACATACAAAGCCCGGTACACATCCATCCCTTAAGAACATTCACAACAACCTGTAAATACACAGTGTGAAATCTTAACGTCAGCTTCCATGTTGTCCCGCGGCTACTCTGCTGTCTCCTCCCCTCTTCCATTCCCGCCTCCTCCTCTTCCTTCAAACTTTTCTCCTGCCCATCCTTCTCATCCAATGACAGGCCTCGTTCTATCCTGTACCAGCTCTCACCTGTATTTTACAAATTAAATGGGGAGAAGGTTCTGATGGAGTCACCTGATTCCTGAGTATGTGAATAGGCAGCTGTCCTTGGGGCAGTGGAATTAGCATCAAAATACAGATAACTCCAGGGCGAACCACAAAGTATGGTTTCAGGGTTGACCACTTTGTATTAAATAACCAGTAAGAGGGCTCATTCTCCCTTTCCCCGGGAGTCATTGGTTGTCTATAGTTCTTTGTCTAGGGCTAAGATCACACGAGGTTCCCTCCTTTGTGAATTAGCCTAGCTATTGATATTGGTACTGTTTTGGTCTTACCGGCCATTTCTAGGAGAGTGTTTCACAGCAGACTTCTTGGTATTTTGACTCTTTTTTTTTTTTTTTTTTTTTTTGGTGTTTACTTCCAATTTTATTGTTTTTCCGGTGAGAGTGTTCTAAATAAAACCAAAATCCCACTGTCATTCACTCTGTCACTGTAATCTTCCCATGTAGTCCATGAATAGCAATTACACTGCAGCCCACATTTCTCCTACGATGAACTGGAATTCCTTTATACAGCCTGTGAGACCATGGCTCCCCCTTTTTTTTTTTTTTTATTAACTTGAGTATTTCTTATATACATTTCGAGTGTTATTCCCTTTCCCGGTTTCCAGGCCAACATCCCCCTAACCCTTCCCCCTCCCCTTCTTTATGGGTGTTCCCCTCCCCATCCTCCCCCCATTGCCGCCCTCCCCCCAACAATCACATTCACTGGGGGTTCAGACCCAGGGCTTCCCCTTCCACTGGTGCTCTTACTAGGATATTCATTGCTACCTATGAGGTCAGAGTCCACGGTCAGTCCATGTATAGTCTTTAGGTAGTGGCTTAGTCCCTGGAAGCTCTGGTTTCTTGGCATTGTTGTTCATAAGGGGTCTTGAGCCCCTTTGAGCTCTTCCAGTTCTTTCTCTGATTCCTTCAACGGGGGTCCTATTCTCAGTTCAGTGGTTTGCTGCTGGCATTCGCCTCTGTATTTGCTGTATTCTGGCTGTGTCTCTCAGGAGAGATCTACATCTGGCTCCTGTCGGCCTGCACTTCTTTGCTTCATCCATCTTGTCTAATTGGATGGCTGTATATGTATGGGCCACATGTGGGGCAGGCTCTGAATGGGTGTTCCTTCTGTGTCTGTTTTAATCTTTGCCTCTCTATTCCCTGCCAAGGATATTCTTGTTCCCCTTTTAAAGAAGGAGTGAAGCATTCACATTTTGATCATCCGTCTTGAGTTTCATTTGTTCTAGGCATCTAGGGTAATTCAAGCATTTGGGCTAATAACCACTTATCAATGAGTGCATACCATGTGTGTTTTTCTGTGATTGGGTTACCTCACTCAGGATGATATTTTCCAGTTCCATCCATTTGCCTACGAATTTCATAAAGTCATTGTTTTTGATAGCTGAGTAATATTCCATTGTGTAGATGTACCACATTTTCTGTATCCATTCCTCTGTTGAAGGGCATCTGGGTTCTTTCCAGCTTCTGGCTATTGTAAATAAGGCTGCGATGAACATAGGGTTTTTCTTTTAAGCTCTAGTAAAATTGTCTTTGAGCATCTATTTCTGTCTATCCTTAAACTAGATTATCAATGAGATTAAAAACCCCAAGACATGATCCTGATTTCTCCGGTATTATATGACAATTCTGATGAATTCTAAAATTTTAAGTTATATATTCAATTACCAGTTTATATAAATGAAATATATCATCATAAGAAAAATGATTAATAATGCAAAAATTATCAACTATAAAATATGCAATATTCTCAAGGATTACTTGTTTAAAAAAGGCAATGGATTTAGAATACTGATATAATAAGGAAAGAAGTAGGAATTTACAAGTACATAAAACTGCAAATTACATGGGCTAAATAATTTTAGATACTAATATTAACAGTAACAGGAAAATTCAAATAAAATCATTAGACTGAATTGAAATCTAGATTATATTATTTACTAAAAATATATTTATCATTAAAATTGGTTTGCTATTGAAAGCTAAGATATAAACAGTAACTACACAATTACCTGAAAATCTGCTTTGAGAGGCTTATCTCCCTTTAAATGTTTTAACATAGTTCCACAGGTATATTTTGGAAAACAAAACATACAAATTTTATCACTGAACATACACCAAAACAAATTTAAATACCGATATTTCTACTAACATTAGCAAAAACTTATATAGGGAACTTGAGCAAGCATAGAACAGTGCAAACAAATCAATCAAGTTCTGGATTATTGATATGAATAAAATAGCATATAGAAATTCCATTACTATGTTAAGAGAATTGTATCAATCATGTTATAACCCAGTTTTGCTACCCAGAAAATTAGAAGTTAAACCTGTGGTTCCCCATGATCTCATGGATCTTCAGCCAAGATAGTGAGAGCAAAAAGATGAAAAGGGGTGGGGGGTGAGGTAAAAGCCTCCTGAGCAAAAACAGGAGGACCAGCTATCAGGAGGCAGATCAACTTTACTTATAGTGATTCAAGGCTTGTAAAGTTTAAGGCTTATAAAGGCACTGAGCTTAGGAACATCCAGAATGTGCAAAGGACTTTGTATGAAGGCTTACAGGAATGAAATGCCTAATTACCATGGGGAAGCATTTGAGGAATCTCAGGTGCTAGTTGAACAAGTTCAGGAGAGTGGAAGTCAATCCTGTAATCTAATTGAGTCTATGTGACATTCCTTAGGTAGAGGTGGGTCTGGAGGCTTAGAATTCCCCAGAGGAAGTCAGAAAAGGAGAAGCCCTGCTAATGCAGAGAAACTTTCATATTGCAGGGAGTTCAGAGCCTATTAGGTCATGGTGGACTTTAACCTTAATTAGCAGAGTTTTCCCACTACCTTATAGGAGAAATTCTTAAAGTGCTAAGTTTTGTGAAGGTCAATCTATATAATTGGTTTGGATAAACTTGACTAGTTTGCAGTAAGAAGTACTAGTTAGATTAAAAATGAGAATGACAGCTGCATATGTAGCAGAGGATGGCATTGTCTGACATCAATAGGAGGAGAAACCCTTGGTCCTGTGAAGACTCCTTTCCCCAGTACCGGGGCATGCCAGAGTGCTGAGGTGGGAGTGGGTGAGTGGAAGTGGGTGAGTGGGAGTGGGAATATCTTTACGAAGCAAGGGGACCAGGAGGAGGGATGGGAGAGGAGGGAAAAGGTGTAACACCTGAAGAGTAAATACATAAAATATCCAAGAAACAATGAGAATGGGAGAATTCTACAGATCCTTCATCATTCTTGTCTGCATTTCCCATCTTCTCCTATATTACTGTTATTGAACCACCCAAAAGGTCTATGAATTATTTTTATTTTTAATTATTCTGTTTAATTTTATAAAGGATGGAACTGGGCAGGGCAGTGTTATTACTGTTTTTCATAATTTTATAGTGACATAATATTCACAAACTCTACAATACTTTTTAATGAAATTCTAAGACCAGTTTGCTCTGATTAATTTATGCTTCTCAGGCTCAAATCTCTTTTCTGAGATTTCAGCATAATGTACATTGAATGATGTCTTTGGAGCATCTGAATAAATAAAATAGTATAGAAATAGAGAACACAGGAATATAGTTCCTGTGAATACTGTTTCAATACTTAGTAATGAAATAATACATTTATCCCCAGAACTATTGTCTATTTGCCTCTTCTAATAAGTTATACAAGATTGAAGGGACTTTGCACGTTGAACACATAAGAAATTGTTATTGAACATTCAATAATATTAAGCTTCATCCTTATAAGATTATTGGTCTCCAATGAACAAGAGTTCAATAAACTGTGTAATACAAAAACAAGCTTTCATTTTGCTTGAAACTCCAGCAAGGATGAAGATGATAGGTTCCTTGGGATCACATTAACTCAAAAACAAATTCTTAAAAATGTATTTATGGTAAAGAAATGAGTTGATTTATACAAGTGTGACATAATTTCCTTAGGGCTACTTGAATGTGGTAAGAGTGAGATTCTTTATAATTCACCTGTATCCAGGCCCTTCAACAGAGGGCCATGAACTTATTTCTCACTTGAGAAGTTCTAACCCAGTTTCTTGCAGGCACATTTGCCAGTATAACTCTTTAAGGAAGCCCATGCACTTCATTGTAATACAGTGGAACCACTCATCAGATGATCTAATTGCCCGTCCTTCTGAAGCTGTCAGCCAAAAGAACTGAATCGCCGATTTTAAAGGGGGAAAAGTAAGTGATTGAAAGTGTTCCATTCTTAATGGATGGGGTTGAAATGTCATCAGTGACATTACTAAAAGTCATCACAGTAGAGAGAGCACAGAGTGCCCTACTTATAAATGTAGAACTTCATTAGGGCATCCACCCACTGCTATCACATTTTCCTTTGCAAAAAGCTTTTTGCCATTTGTCATAATCAGACCTATAGGTCTGATTTTGGCAAGCCCAAGAAATTCCCAGAGTAGATGAAGCTTCAGTAAAAATAAAAAAAAGTCAATCAAAACAACATCTTGGTTTTATTAAAAGGCACATTTAAGATCACCTATTACACCTCCTACATTTTAAACACTATAAAATAATGACAGCCTACAATGAAAATGATGTTCTCTGTTATTCCATAATAATCCCATGTCAATCTGATGCAAAATCACAAAATAAACAGAAAATGAAGATGGATCCAAGAACAAGTTAGGATGAAACAAAACCAAATGAGGACAATACATTATAAAATAGGTGTCATGTGCAGCATCAGCAGATCTGATTTTGAAGCAGAGCCAGAAGAGAGTCATTTCTAGAATGATAATGGAAAGACCATTAAAGATTAGTTAGTCTCTAAAATTAGGGAAATTACTTTCAAACAGAAGAAAAGAAAAGTAACACATTAATAAAAGTCTTTCTGAAACTCAGGGAAAGATTATTGACTCAATCTTACTGATACTAAATCTTAATCTTACTACTACTACATCTCAGCAATACCAGGGAACTCTGTGCTGGTTCCATTGTCACAGGCTCTGTAGAATAAAGAGTGAGTTTTAGAATCGTCTAGACTATTCCATCTCCAGATAGTTGTTACTCTTTGATCCATTTGTAAACTCGGAGGAAAGACTCTGAAAAAGGCTTGTGACTTGACCCATTCGATCTGATTTAGAGTTTTCTGAACTGAAATTGTTAGCCACAGGTTGGTTGCCAAAATACCCAACAGCAATTTAGAATTGCAACCTCATAAAGAGGGAATTTGATTGGTGATAAATGACAGATTAGTCAAAAACAATGTAAAGTTCCGGAAAATAAGATATTAATAGTGAACATTGAAAATTCCCTAATTTTCCAAGCATTTAAGGTGGATAGAATCAGCTATGCGGTTGGGTGTGGACAGGAGAGAAGCTCAGAGCATCAGGAGATTGAATGTAAATGTGCAGCTTCTGGGAATGGGAAGTTGGGGGAGCCTTTAGAATGTCCCAGGGACATAGGGTGTGAGAGAATCCCAGGACTCAGTGAGATGACCTTGGTCAAAGTGCCCAACACTGATGAGAAGGAAGTCAAACAGTCTACCTCCAATAGATAGACAGGATCCCCAGTGGAGGGACATGATTGCAGACCCACAGTCAAAATTGCTATTCCAGAATTCTTGCTGTCGAAAAGAGCTACAGCGACAAAAATGGAGAAGAGACTAAAGGAAAGAAAGGTCCAATGACCAACCCAACTTGGATATGTCCCATGGGCAGGCACCAAGGCCTGACACTATCACTGATGCTATGATGTGCTTACAAACAGGAGCCTCGCATAGCTGTCCTCTGACAGTCCCTACCAGAGTCTGACTGAGATACATAATAGGTACTTATACCAAACCATTGGACTGGAGTCGGGGACCCCTATGGAGGAATGAGGGGAAGAATTCATGGAGCTATAGGGGAGGGCAACCCCATACGAAGTCTGACCCTCTCAACTATTCTGGTCCCTTGGATGCTCCCAGTGACCAAGCCACCAACAAGGCCACATGCATGACCTAGTCCAAGGCCCATCTCACACACATAGCAGAGGACTGCCTGGTCTGGCCTCACTGAGAGAAGATGTGCTTAATCCTGTACATACTTGAGGCCCAAAGAGGGCGAATGTGGGGCAGGGGAGAAAAGCACCCTCTTGGAGTCAAGGGTGAAGTGGCATTGAATGGGGAATGGTGGAAGGGGGAATGGGAGGGGGAGCAATGGTTAGAATGTAAATAAATTAATTAATTGGAAAAAAAAGAAAGAAAGTCACATATGAGGGCATGTACTGTTGCCCAAAATATACCAGAATTGAATCAGAGATTTCACTTCTAATTAACTTTATAATTTTACACTAGCAGAAAACGAAAGCGAAGACACTAAGATCTGACAATTGTGTGGATTGATCATATTTTGAAATAGTCAATCAATATGGCTTATATTGCTATATGATGGAGTTGTTATTTCCTGGGAGGTCATTAAATAACATTAGTGTAAGCATGTATGTGTATAGAACAGAGTAGCCATCATTGAGGGGACACTAATTGTGCTTGCCATTTGCTGGACTCAGATAGAGCTCCAATCACCTCAAAAGGCTTCATGGCAGTAAGGCCTTAGCTTCATATTAACAGCTTTCTTTTATTTAAGGCCAGATTGACTATGGTCTGTGAATCTTCTATTGACTGTGAGGCTGCTTGAATCCCACTTAGAGGAGGTTCAAATAGTCACGAGATGCAGAGGTAAAGATGGACCTGGGCATGAGTACAGAGGGAGAGAATAGGGGGGCAAGATTGGGCATGGGGAGAGACAGGAGAGAGACCCAGACGCCAGGAGAATGAATGTAACTATGTGATTTCCAGGGGTCGAGGGTGGGGAGAAGAAGTCGCAGAGACCCAGGATGAGGGAGGCTGGAAGTAATGGAGGTAACATTAGCTGAATAGTGGAGAATATGGAAGCTGAAGAGACCCCCTCCAGTAGCGAAATAGGTCCCCAAGTGGAGGGATGGGAACACTAACCCAACTATAAAACTTTTGACTCAAAATTGGACCTCTCTAAAAGTAATTCAGAGACAAAAAAGGCACAGAGATTGAAGAAATGCCTGAGCAGTGACTGACCCACTTTGAGATACATCCCATGAGCAGGCACCAATCCCTCACACTATTAATGATTCTCTCCTGTGCCTGCAGACAAGAACATAGCATATCAACCGTCTGAGAAGCTCTACCCAGAAGCTGAGACAGATGCATATACATGCAGACAAACAGAGGTTACAGACCCCTATGAAAGAGTTAGGGGGACCTGGAGGACCTCGAGGAGACAAAAAACCTGCAGGAAAAGCAACAGTGTCAAGTAACCCTGACCCTTGAGAGCTTACAGAGACTGAGCCACCAACCAAAGAGTATACACAGGCTTTTCCAAGGCCATGGGCACATAGGTAGCAGAGGGCTGTCATGGTTGACTTCAGTGGGAGAGGATGCATCTTATCCTGCAAAGACTTGATGCACCAGGGTGTGTGGAATACTGAGAGGACTGCCCTCTCAGAGGCAGAAGGGAGGGGACTGGGGGTATGAACTCTGTGAGGTGGGATTGGGAGAGAGGGCAGTATTTGGGATATAAATAAATAAATAAATAAATAAATAAATTTTAAAAGATCACTTGCTTCTTGCGCAGAGGACTTGAATTCAGTTCCTACCACCAATATGGTAGCTTACAACTATACATAACTCCACTTACAGGGGATCATCTGACATCTGTAGATATCAGACATGCTTGCAAGTGCTAGACATACATACATACAGGCAAGTAAATAAAAAACACAATAGTGTATATACATTGTTTTAAAAGGAGAGAGAGAGAGAGAGAGAGAGAGAGAGAGAGAGAGAGAGAGAGAGAGAGAATATGTACAGCCATATCAACTTTGAAAAGCTTACTGAGAAGCCATCACAGAGGAAGGACAGCTTCTTCAACAAATGCTATTGAGAAAACTGTCAAAAAGTAAAATGGATCTGTACCTTACACCATGAACAAGACTTAGCGTAAGATGAATTGTAGGTGTTCAGACAGCGAGGAGCAGCACATATAATGGATGAGCAAACTAAGGAGCTACGAAGAAAAAAATTAGTGAGAAAAATAGAAGATAATAATTTTAGAAGCCAAGAGGCAGAAAAGCACCAAGTCTGTTGTGGTATAGAAGATTAATATGAGAAGAAAATGATTGATGCAGGCAAATATCAAAAGGTTATTGTGCCACTCTAGACAAGGTAATAAGCATATAGGCTTTGTGTATAGGTTTTATAAGAGACAAGAAGTAAATATTGAAGAAGTAATGTTTGTAGAACAGTCAGGCAGCTCATAAGTGTTTTAGTAAACAGTGAACTATATATTTAGCACTAGCTCCATTGAAATGAGGCTGAATATTTCTTTTCACCCTATGATATCAGAACATATCACTCACATGCTTTTGATGATGATGATAGAAACAAGCTTACTTGTCTGGAGAGATACCATTCTCTGTAAGTATGCTTGCTGTGCTTACATGAAGACCTCAGTTCAAATCCCTGGCATCGACATAAAAATCAGAGTGTAAGTCAGGGATGAAGATAGAGAGTTTGTTGGGGCTTTCTAGACACAAGCCAAGCTCCAGGTTCAAAAGAATAAGGTGGTTGGTAATAGAATCCAATGTTCTCTACTAATTGTTGCTAGCAAGTATATAGGCGCACACCAAAATACACCAACACACACACTCTCTCTCTCTCTCTCTCTCTCTCACACACACACACACACACACACACACACACTGAACTGATAGTAAATGAAAGAATAACATATATAATTATGTGCTGTACATAGTATCTTTAGAGCTTATGTATTGATTGGACCATTGATAACAATTTTAGCATAGACCTGCTTATTTAAAGTGCTTATTATAAACCACAAATACTATGTTATTGACAGTGGTTGTATGTATGTCATGCTTGCAACTCTAGATTTCATCACTTATCATTTAACTTTATTTAACACTAGGTTGTTTATCATTAACCTAGGAAAATATACCATATTATATATGAATATATGTTATAACCCAAGTGTATTTTTGGATATAGTACCAAGATCAAATATACTCTCTCACATTTATATAATAATATCAATCAGATAAAAATAACATTTCACAGGAGATAGTCTGATTATTAAGAAACAGATTTATATTTAGTAAATGAGTGCATTGAAATTCTGTCTATATTAATACACACATACAATATCTGTTGTATAAAACATGAATGTAACATTTCATGTAACAATAGAGAAAAATGAAACCATGAGTTTAAAAGAAGGCTAGGAGGGATATATAAAAGTGTTTGGAAGGAGGTAAGGGAATGAAAAAATGATGCATCATGAAAATGAAAGGAATAATAAAAATTAAAATCATGAGTTTTGTTCAGACTTCTAGATAGAAGAATTGAGTGAATGGTCAGTTTCATTCATGGTTTCTAGAAAAATTTTATGAAGAAGAAAATGATGAGTTAAGTTTTGGGAATATTGACCTTTAAGTGCCTATTCAAATATCTGATGCATGGAGTGAAGTGAAGAAATATGTTAGAAATACAAAGCTGTGAGTAGGAGCCAAGTGATTTTAAACAAATTCAGAAAGTATATCACAAAATGAGTTTTGAAGAATTAGAAGACCCCAACTTTGAAGAGGTACCTATGCAGTGAGTTAATAAAAAAAATTAGGAGAGCAAAACAAAAGAAAAAGTGGAGAAATGAAAAATAGAAAGCAAGAAAACTAGGAGAAATATGTGACATATCAGAAGCCAAATAAATGTCCATGAGATATGAATAGCCAATTCTGTAAAATAAAATAGATGGGTCAAGAATAAGGACATTTTCATATAAATATAGACTCATCAGACTTAAACCTTTAAGCCATTTTGAAAAACGCTAATGTTGGGGCAAAGGAAACATATTGTGATGATGTAGGAACCACATATGTTTACCTTAGTACTAATATATTTTCTGTTGAAAAGGTAACAAATTAAAATAGATAAATCAAATCAAAATGAACAAACAAAACTATTTAAATATCTGTAATGCAAAGGAAACAACTAAAGGTGAAAAATCAATAACTGAAAAAAGAATGGGATGAAATTTATGCAAATAATACATATTAATACAAGATGTCTAAGAACAATATAAACATGTATATACAGCATGTAAATAATTCAGCACCCACAACATAACTAAAAAGATGACATAATTCATTCGAAATGTAGAAAATTTATCTTAAATACACATTTGTCTGGAAAAGAAGCACATGAATGATGACTAGTATAGGGAAAAAATTATCACCATCACAAATCATCACAGGAATGTAGTATAATCTCA
This sequence comes from Rattus norvegicus, assembly GCF_021556685.1. NCBI lineage: Eukaryota > Metazoa > Chordata > Mammalia > Rodentia > Muridae > Rattus > Rattus norvegicus. The sequence continues at coordinate 150,881,812 of NC_141554.1, forward strand.
AGTTATGAAGAGTAGAAATTAATTAAAACACGCAAACAAACAACAACTTAAGAGTCTTGTTAGGATATGGAAAAGGGTAATCTTTGATTGTTTTTGAGGATGTATAATAATTCAGCCATAGTGGAAACAGTATGGATTTTCCTCAGAATATCAGAAAAACAGACCTAGTGCATTGCCATTTCTGCATTATTTTGAAATGTAGTTTAGTGTGTACTGTATATTACTTATCCTGTTATCAAATATGAGCACAATATGACTAAGAACCATAGGAAATTCTCAGAAAGGCTTTACTATGCTGAATTTAACAATATACTGCTTTTATCCCTACTACGTAGCTTTGTATATAATTAATCATCATGCTTGCCTTTGAGCTTCAAAAATAATCAAAATTCCTGTTTCCATTTTAAACATTAAATTTCTTAAAGCTCAGAATTTTCATGTCAGCCATATCTCATTGCTGCATTACTATTGATGCATTATTAATTTAATCTGTAAGCCAACAACCAGTTGTGTTTGTTAATCATTTTGGATGATCATATAGATAAACCCACATTGTCTGTAGTTGTCATTCTAATATAAAATCTATGAAAGCTATAAATAATTCCCAGGTAGGATCAACATTCTACAGCTTTGAGACCAAAGAAGCTCATTCATCTAAATTTAGGATAGTCAAGTTAGTCATAAAAGGATGAATATTGGAGAGAGAGACCCAACCGCCTGGTCAGGTGGGCACTCCTGAGGCTGCAGAGCGGAAGAGACCACCAACACTGCTCACCCCTGCCCACATCCCTGGCCCAAGAGGAAACTGTATAAGGCCTCTGGGCTCCCGTGGGGGAGGGCCCAGGAGCGGCAGGACCCCTGCCAGAGACACCACCGGACCCTGAAGGATACAGACCAGAAAAACAGTTCTCTGCACCCAAATCCCGTGGGAGGGAGAGCTAAACCTTCAGAGAGGCAGACAAGCCTGGGAAACCAGAAGAGACTGCTCCCTGCACACACATCTCGGACGCCAGAGGAAAAAGCCAAAGACCATCTGGAACCCTGGTGCACTGAAGCTCCCGGAAGGGGCGGCACAGGTCTTCCTGGTTGCTGCCGCTGCAGAGAGCCCCTGGGCAGCACCCCACGAGCAAACCTGAGCCTCGGGACCACAGGTAAGACCAAATTTTCTGCTGCAAGAAAGCTGCCTGGTGAACTCAAGACACAGGCCCACAGGAACAGCTGAAGACCTGTAGAGAGGAAAAACTACAAGCCCGAAAGCAGAACACTCTGTCCCCATAACTGACTGAAAGAGAGGAAAACAGGTCTACAGCACTCCTGACACACAGGCTTATAGGACAGTCTAGCCACTGTCAGAAATAGCAGAACAAAGTAACACTAGAGATAATCTGATGGCGAGAGGCAAGCGCAGGAACCCAAACAACAGAAACCAAGACTACATGCCATCATCGGAGCCCAATTCTCCCACCAAAACAAACATGGAATATCCAAACACACCAGAAAAGCAAGATCTAGTTTCAAAATCATATTTGATCATGATGCTGGAGGACTTCAAGAAAGACATGAACACACTTAGGGAAGCACAGGAAAACATTAATAAACAAGTAAAAGCCTACAGAGAGGAATCGCAAAAATCCCTGAAAGAATTCCAGGAAAACACAATCAAACAGTTGAAGGAATTAAAAATGGAAATAGAAGCAATCAAGAAAGAACACATGGAAACAACCCTGGATATAGAAAACCAAAAGAAGAGACAAGGAGCTGTAGATACAAGCTTCACCAACAGAATACAAGAGATGGAAGAGAGAATCTCAGGAGCAGAAGATTCCATAGAAATCATTGGCTCAACTGTCAAAGATAATGTAAAGCGGAAAAAGCTACTGGTCCAAAACATACAGGAAATCCAGGACTCAATGAGAAGATCAAACCTAAGGATAATAGGTATAGAAGAGAGTGAAGACTCCCAGCTCAAAGGACCAGTAAATATCTTCAACAAAATCATAGAAGAAAACTTCCCTAACCTAAAAAAAGAGATACCCATAGGCATACAAGAAGCCTACAGAACTCCAAATAGATTGGACCAGAAAAGAAACACCTCCCGTCACATAATTGTCAAAACACCAAACGCACAAAATAAAGAAAGAATATTAAAAGCAGTAAGGGAAAAAGGTCAAGTAACATATAAAGGGAGACCTATCAGAATCACACCAGACTTCTCGCCAGAAACTATGAAGGCCAGAAGATCCTGGACTGATGTTATACAGACCCTAAGAGAACACAAATGCCAGCCCAGGTTACTGTATCCAGCAAAACTCTCAATTAACATTGATGGAGAAAACAAGATATTCCATGACAAAACCAAATTTACACAATATCTTTCTACAAATCCAGCACTACAAAGGATAATAAATGGTAAAGCCGAACATAAGGAGGCAAGCTATACCCTAGAAGAAGCAAGAAACTAATCGTCTTGGCAACAAAACAAAGAGAATGAAAGCACACAAACATAACCTCACATCCAAATATGAATATAACGGGAAGCAATAATCACTATTCCTTAATATCTCTCAATATCAATGGCCTCAACTCCCCAATAAAAAGACATAGATTAACAAACTGGATACGCAACGAGGACCCTGCATTCTGCTGCCTACAGGAAACACACCTCAGACACAAAGACAGACACTACCTCAGAGTGAAAGGCTGGAAAACAACTTTCCAAGCAAATGGTCAGAAGAAGCAAGCTGGAGTAGCCATTCTAATATCAAATAAAATCAATTTTCAACTAAAATTCATCAAAAAAGATAAGGAAGGACACTTCATATTCATCAAAGGAAATATCCACCAAGATGAACTCTCAATCCTAAATATCTATGCCCCAATACAAGGGCACCTACATACGTAAAAGAAACCTTACTAAAGCTCAAAACACACATTGCACCTCACACAATAATAGTGGGAGATTTCAACACCCCACTCTCATCAATGGACAGATCATGGAAACAGAAATTAAACAGTGATGTCGACAGACTAAGAGAAGTCATGAGCCAAATGGACTTAACGGATATTTATAGAACATTCTATCCTAAAGCAAAAGGATATACCTTCTTCTCAGCTCCTCATGGTACTTTCTCCAAAATTGACCATATAATTGGTCAAAAAACGGGCCTCAACAGGTACAGAAAGATAGAAATAATCCCATGCGTGCTATCGGACCACCACGGCCTAAAACTGGTCTTCAATAAAAATAAGGGAAGAATGCACACATATACGTGGAAATTGAACAATGCTCTACTCAATGATAACCTGGTCAAGGAAGAAATAAAGAAAGAAATTAAAAACTTTTTAGAATTTAATGAAAATGAAGGTACAACATACTCAAACTTATGGGACACAATGAAAGCTGTGCTAAGAGGAAAACTCATAGCTCTGAGTGCCTGCAGAAAGAAACAGGAAAGAGCATATGTCAGCAGCTTGACAGCACACCTAAAAGCTCTAGAACAAAAAGAAGCAAATACACCCAGGAGGAGTAGAAGGCAGGAAATAATCAAACTCAGAGCTGAAATCAACCAAGTAGAAACAAAAAGGACCATAGAAAGAATCAACAGAACCAAAAGTAGGTTCTTTGAGAAAATCAACAAGATAGATAAACCCTTAGCCAGACTAACGAGAGGACACAGAGAGTGCGTCCAAATTAACAAAATCAGAAATGAAAAGGGAGACATAACTACAGATTCAGAGGAAATTCAAAAAATCATCAGATCTTACTATAAAAACCTATATTCAACAAAATTTGAAAATCTTCAGGAAATGGACAATTTCCTAGACAGATACCAGGTATCGAAGTTAAATCAGGAACAGATAAACCAGTTAAACAACCCCATAACTCCTAAGGAAATAGAAGCAGTCATTAAAGGTCTCCCAACCAAAAAGAGCCCAGGTCCAGACGGGTTTAGTGCAGAATTCTATCAAACCTTCATAGAAGACCTCATACCAATATTATCCAAACTATTCCACAAAATTGAAACAGATGGAGCCCTACCGAATTCCTTCTACGAAGCCACAATTACTCTTATACCTAAACCACACAAAGACACAACAAAGAAAGAGAACTTCAGACCAATTTCCCTTATGAATATCGACGCAAAAATACTCAATAAAATTCTGGCAAACCGAATTCAAGAGCACATCAAAACAATCATCCACCATGATCAAGTAGGCTTCATCCCAGGCATGCAGGGATGGTTTAATATACGGAAAACCATCAACGTGATCCATTATATAAACAAACTGAAAGAACAGAACCACATGATCATTTCATTAGATGCTGAGAAAGCATTTGACAAAATTCAACACCCCTTCATGATAAAAGTCCTGGAAAGAATAGGAATTCAAGGCCCATACCTAAACATAGTAAAAGCCATATACAGCAAACCAGTTGCTAACATTAAACTAAATGGAGAGAAACTTGAAGCAATCCCACTAAAATCAGGGACTAGACAAGGCTGCCCACTCTCTCCCTACTTATTCAATATAGTTCTTGAAGTTCTAGCCAGAGCAATCAGACAACAAAAGGACATCAAAGGGATACAGATCGGAAAAGAAGAGGTCAAAATATCACTATTTGCAGATGACATGATAGTATATTTAAGTGATCCCAAAAGTTCCACCAGAGAACTACTAAAGCTGATAAACAACTTCAGCAAAGTGGCTGGGTATAAAATTAACTCAAATAAATCAGTTGCCTTCCTCTATACAAAAGAGAAACAAGCCGAGAAAGGAATTAGGGAAACGACACCCTTCATAATAGACCCAAATAATATAAAGTACCTCGGTGTGACTTTAACCAAGCAAGTAAAAGATCTGTACAATAAGAACTTCAAGACACTGAGGAAAGAAATTGAAGAAGACCTCAGAAGATGGAAAGATCTCCCATGCTCATGGATTGGCAGGATTAATATAGTAAAAATGGCCATTTTACCAAAAGCAATCTACAGATTCAATGCAATCCCCATCAAAATACCAATCCAATTCTTCAAAGAGTTAGACAGAACAATTTGCAAATTCATCTGGAATAACAAAAAACCCAGGATAGCTAAAGCTATCCTCAACAATAAAAGGACTTCATGGGGAATCACTATCCCTGAACTCAAGCAGTATTACAGAGCAATAGTGATAAAAACTGCATGGTATTGGTACAGGGACAGACAGATAGACCAATGGAATAGAATTGAAGACGCAGAAATAAACCCACACACCTATGGTCACTTGATTTTTGACAAAGGAGCCAAAACCATCCAATGGAAAAAAGATAGCATTTTCAGCAAATGGTGCTGGTTCAACTGGAGGGCAACATGTAGAAGAATGCAGATCGATCCATGCTTATCACCCTGTACAAAGCTTAAGTCCAAGTGGATCAAGGACCTCCACATCAAACCAGACACACTCAAACTAATAGAAGAAAAACTAGGGAAACATCTGGAACACATGGGCACTGGAAAAAATTTCCTGAACAAAACACCAATGGCTTATGCTCTAAGATCAAGAATCGACAAATGGGATCTCATAAAACTGCAAAGCTTCTGTAAGGCAAAGGACACTGTGGTTAGGACAAAACGGCAACCAACAGATTGGGAAAAGATCTTTACCAATCCTACAACAGATAGAGGCCTTATATCCAAAATATACAAAGAACTCTAGAAGTTAGACCGCAGGGAAACAAATAACCCTATTAAAAAATGGGGTTCAGAGCTAAACAAAGAATTCACAGCTGAGGAATGCCGAATGGCTGAGAAACACCTAAAGAAATGTTCAACATCTTTAGTCATAAGGGAAATGCAAATCAAAACAACCCTGAGATTTCACCTCACACCAGTGCGATTGGCTAAGATCAAAAACTCAGGTGACAGCAGATGCTGGCGAGGATGTGGAGAAAGAGGAACACTCCTCCATTGTTGGTGGGATTGCAGACTGGTAAAACCATTCTGGAAATCAGTCTGGCGGATCCTCAGAAAATTGGACATTGAACTGCCTGAGGATCCAGCTATACCTCTCTTGGGCATATACCCAAAAGATGCCTCAACATATAAAGGAGACACGTGCTACACTATGTTCATCGCAGCCTTATTTATAATAGCCAGAAGCTGGAAAGAACCCAGATGCCCTTCAACAGAGGAATGGATACAGAAAATGTGGTACATCTACACAATGGAATATTACTCAGCTATCAAAAACATCGAGTTTATGAAATTCGTAGGCAAATGGTTGGAACTGGAAAATATCATCCTGAGTGAGCTAACCCAATCACAGAAAGACATACATGGTATGCACTCATTGATAAGTGGCTATTAGCCCAAATGCTTGAATTACCCTAGATCCCTAGAACAAACGAAACTCAAGACGGATGATCAAAATGTGAATGCTTCACTCCTTCTTTAAATGAGGAAAAAGAATACCCTTGGCAGGGAAGGGAGAGGCAAAGATTAAAACAGAGATTAAGGAACACCCATTTAGAGCCTGCCCCACATGTGGCCCATACATATACAGCCACCCAATTATACAAGATGGATGAAGCAAAGAAGTGCAGGCCGACAGGAGCCAGATGTAGATCGCTCCTGAGAGACACAGCCAGAATACAGCAAATACAGAGGCGAATGCCAGCAGCAAACCACTGAACTGAGAATAGGTCCCCTATTGAAGGAATCAGAGAAAGAACTGGAAGAGCTTGAAGGGGCTCGAGACCCCAAAAGTACAACAATGCCAAGAAACCAGAGCTTCCAGGGACCAAGCCAGTACCTAAAGACTATACATGGACTGACCCTGGACTCTGACCCCATAGGTAGCAATGAATATCCTAGTAAGAGCACCAGTGGAAGGGGAAGCCCTGGGTCCTGCTAAGACTGAACCCCCAGTGAACTAGTCTATGGGGGGAGGGCGGCAATGGGGGGAGGGTTGGGAGGGGAACACCCATAAGGAAGGGGAGGGGGGAGGGGGATGTTTGCCCGGAAACCGGGAAAGGGAATAACACTCGAAATGTATATAAGAAATACTCAAGTTAATAAAAAAAATAAATTAAAAAAAGGATGAATATTATAAAAATAGGTATAATTATATTTTAAAGGCAAAGATTAAAGTGAGAAAATTTAAAAAGTGATAGCATCCCCTGTGAAGTTTCGCAGGAGTAAGAGTAGGTCAATGTTATAACAATGTAAACGGCGGAAGTGAATAATTATTTACATAATTTTAAGACAAAATTTAAGCTAGTTTATATTATAGATAATATGCCAGAGATCTTGGCCCTTGGTGGGTAATACAACCTTCTGCAACACAGATTTTTTTTCTCATAATCCATGTACTGCATTAGTTTATTTTCAAAGGGAGTAAAACTTTGGCTAAAGCCACCTAAAATCTGTGCATAATATAATTTGTAAGAAAGAATAGCTATGACTATAATTTTCGATTTGAGAAAATTGGGTAATTTTATGGGTTTGCATGAAAAATTTTGTGACCTTGCTAAAAATGTGTTCTTCTCATTTACATTAAAACGTATAAAAGACATTAAAAAGAAAGGTGAGGTCTACGGAAATTACAAGCATTTTCTTTCAATAGATGACTTCCAAAGCCTTTCAAACATTAATAACAATAACCCTTACTGATTTTTATGACATTTCATTTATTACTTCTTAAAGCAATAACAGAATGCCTACTGTGTTTGATATTTTGCATTTATAAGTGAGTATAAGTGAGGATTTTTAGTTTGTTTATGTATTTGTTTTTCCTCAGTCCTGAAGAAACAAAAAGTTCTAGTTGGATAAATATGAATATCTTTTTCTTATTTTATAAAATGCTTTTTGTGCACCACCATCTCCTAGGTATTATGAATGGGCAAAATGAAATATAAAAGAAAAAATCTACCCTTAACTATGGGAGAATATATATCGACAAAGTACTAGATAAAGAGCAAAATGGTAGATAAAAAAATCATTTAAAGAAAAGAAGCAGCCAGTTTTGTTATAAGACACTGTGTCCACAATTCTTGAAGCTTTTGTTCTCTGCTGAGTGGCTCTGACACTGAGATGGTTTTATTTTCTTATTTTGAAATAACTGTAGAATCATAGGAAGATGCAGTACAGACAGATCCTCTGTACACTTCATCCAGTTTCTCTAAGCCTTATAACAAAAATTGAACTCTCAGAACTACAATTCAAAATTGGCAAATAGGAAGAGATTGGGGTCTCTTTTGAAGAATATTTATAACCCAGTATAACTGTCACAAGATCAAAGAGATAGGCAATCTCATTGTGATGATTTCTCCTGTAAATGGGACTTCTTTATTATCATAAAGATTAATTCTGACTCTGAGGAAGAAGTATGAACTTTTGGGAAACAGTTACAATTGGTGATAGCAGCATAATTAAACAGGCCTAAATGGCAACCAGCAGGTAGGGAAAAGATCTTTACCAATCCTACACACAACAGAGGGCAAATATCCAATATATAAAAAGAACTCAAAAAGTTAGACTCCAGAAAGCCTAATGGGGTAGAGAGCTAAACAAAGAATTCTCAGCTGAGGAATATCAAATGGCTGAAAATTACCTAAAGAAAGGTTCAACACTCAGTCATCAGGGAAATGAAAATCAAAACAACACTGAGTTCCACCTCACACCTGTCAGAATGGCTAAGATCAAAAACTCAGGTGACAACAAAATGCTGGCAAGGATGTGGAGAAAGAGGAACACTCCTCCATTGTTGGTGGGATTGCAGACTGGTACAACCATTCTGGAAATCAGTCTGGAGGTTCCTCGGAAAAATGGACATTCTACTACCTGAGGACTCAGCTATACCTCTCCTGAACATATACCCAAAAGATGCTCCAACATACAATGACACATGCTCCACTATGTTCACAGCAGCCTTATTTATTATAGCCAGAAGCTGGAAAGAAACCAGATAGTCTTAAAGAGAGAAATTGATACAGATATGTGGCACGTCTACATAATGGAGTACTACTCAACTATCAAAAACAAGGACTCCATGAAATTCAAGGGCAAATGGATGGAATTAGAAAATATCATCTTGAATGAGGTAACGTAATGACAAAAACACACATTGTATGCACTCACTGATGAGTGGATATTAGCCCCAAAGCTCAGATTACCCAAGATACAAGCCTCAGACCACATGAAGCTCACGGAGGATGACCAAAGTGTGGATTCTTCAGTCCTTCTTTAAAGGGGGGAACAAAAACATTCATAGGAGGGGATATGGAGACAGTTTGGAGCAGAGACTGAAGGAATGGCCATCCAGAGCCTGCCTCACTTGGGGATCCAACCCAAATATATATAGCCACTAAAACTAGACATATTGATGAAGCCAAGAAGTGGATATTGACAGGAGCCTGATATAGCTGTCTACAGAGAGGCCAAGCCAGAGCATGACAAATACAGAGGTGAGTGCTAGCAGCAAACCATTGAACTGAGAATGGGTTCCCCATTGGAGGAATTAGAGAAAGGATTGAAAGAGCTGAAGATGCTTGCATCCCCATAAGAAAAACAATACCAACCAATCAGAGCTTCCAGGGACTAAACCACTACCCAAGGAAAATAACATAGACAGACCCATGACTCCAGCTGCATAAGTAGAAGAAGATGGCCTTGTTGGGCACCAACGGAAGGAGAAGCCCTTAGTCCTGCCAAGGTTGGATCCCCCCAGTGTAGGGGAATGTGGGGGGGTAGGAATAGGGGGATGGTTAAGGAGGAGAACACCCTTATAGAAGAAGGGGAGGGGGATGGGATAGGGGGCTTATGTCTGGGAAACCAGGAAAGGGAATAACATTTGAAATGTAAATAAGAAGATATCCAATAAAAGAAAAAATGGCTCTAAAAACAACAATAACAACAAAGAAGAAAAACAACAAAAATAAATAAATAAATGATGTAAACTAAACAATACTCTATGAGCCTGTTGAGGATTTTCTAATCTTCCTTGCCAGGAAATCAACCCAAAATTCCCATGGAGCCCAAGTTAAGAGAATATGAGCCTCCTGTAGACCAAAATATACCATCTATCTGTTAGCCTCTCTACCTGGAGCGTCAGACTTCCACTGACTAATAATTCCTATAATATAAGTCTGTTATGCACTCTGCCTAGTGCTACAGACTTTTATTGATTGATCGATTGATTAGGTCTGAAGCATGGGTGAAATTTGCCATGTGATTCACACAAACTCTCTCTATAAATCTATTCTAAAAGTAAATAAGCTAGTCTTTGTATTAAGCCACATTCTGGGCTCAGATGCAGCAGACTGTTTCTTTTTATAGCAGGGGACAAAGAGTCTGTGAGCAGAGACTCCCCCCTGTTCTTTTGTTTCAAGGCTCCTGTGCTTGAGTCCATGTGACTCATCTTGGCTGCACCACCTTTCTGACTTAGAAAATAAAACTCTCTTAGGCTGATAATCTTAAATTTTTAGTAGAGTCTTCCCTAATGCATTGGTTTGCAACCTGTAGTACTAAATAATAATAATAATAATAATAATAATAATAATAACAACAACAACAACAAATCTACCATCTGATGCTAGTGCCAGCTCCAGTGGGCCACATGGCATCTGCAGGGTATTTTCATCTTAATCAGCAAAGCATCTCAACTGCTAAGATCCCAATCTCCATCCCATGATGCTACCAGCTAACCTCTGACCCAAGCAGCAGCTGTCCTCTTACAACTTTCTGTCCACTTCAAAAGTTCTCACATTCACAGCCTCTGTCCCCTGCGGTTAGAGTCACAACTCCCAGAACCTGTTAAAATCTAAACTCAATAAGCTTGTCATTTAGCAATCAGATTTATATCTTAAATTCTCCTTCCAATAAACTCACAACCAATTGCTAATGATCTAAACCACACACCTAGGTAAAATAAATTGACCTATAAAAATCCATCCCTTATGAAATATTTGTAATTACCTGTGGCCACTTAAGGCCACAGAGTTCTGGGTCATTCTTCTCCTCCATCTTGGCTCTTATTTTTTTCATTCCTCTTTTCTGCCTTACAAGAACTTTGTCTCCACCTTACTTTTTCACTGGCCAGTCTCAGACCTTGCTTATTCTGTTTCTACCTTCACCTGCATATAGACATCATCTACACTCATTAGGTACCAATTAGTTTCAAGACTAAAGGAACTCCAGTGGTACCATGTATATTAATATGATGATATGAGTAGAAGGAAAATGAAAAGAAGAAAATGGAAGCTATCATTATAGTAAGATTTGTGTTGAGTTACAGTTTTTTTTTTCCCTAGGACATAAATAGGAGTGTGAAAAACCAAGGCAAAGGAAACAAATGGGGCAGATTTCTGGCAGATTTTGTTAATGGTAGACTAAAAAGAGAAATTAGAAATAAGTTATCAGATATTTTAAACAGGATCGGTCCATTGAACTATAAGATATAAAAATAGAAGCATTCATATGCGGAAACAGATGGAAGAAGATAAGGAAGAGGAGGAGGAGGAGGAGGAGGAGGAGGAGGAGGAGGAGGAGGAGGAGGAGGAGGAGGAGGAGGAGGTCAGGAGTCATAAGGGGATGAGCTAATAATTAGCGGGTGATCATCCTGAGATGTCCAGCCTTGGATTATCATATAGTCTGCGACTAGTTCACACTTATTAAGCAAGGCTGTAAGAGATTCATTTTCGGAAAGATTCCTGTTATTAAAAGGCTTTTCCTGTTATTGTTAAACACATATAACAATCATTAAATAACAGCACACCCCTTTGGAGCAGATTTCTGCAGATCTACGAAGATGTACTGTCTTATAGGGATGCTACATAGACAAATAGATGACTTCTTTAGTCTCAATGATGATCTTATAAGAATTCCTAAAATTATATCAATGATTAGTAAGTTTTTTTTATAGTGGGACTGCTATTAAGTCTCTTTCTGATAGTTAAAACTCTAGTGAGAACCCTGCCAGTCTCCCAGGAGTCACCAGTTAATTGCTCTTAGATAGTAACCAGACTTTCTCCTACTCAGAACACATTCCAAGAAGTTGTAAAACAATTATCAAGAGTCGTAAATAGAGAACAAATGATTTATTACAGGTTCAAGGACAGAGGATAAGATATTGACTGGGTTTATCTATACAAAACTTCACTAACAACTATGGTTTTAGACCTTCAGTGACCCTGTAGAGCTGACACTGGTGATGATTGGTTAGCCAGATAATTATTCCTGATGCATATGCATGTAAACATTCTCGGTTGTAAACTTCTATTTCAATTTATGCTTTGATCTTTCATATGAACTTGTGATGAATTTTGTAACATGTGATCATGTATTCTGAAAGATGTTTAAGTGCTGAGGACAAAGAGAAGACACACAGAAGGACTGAGAAAGAAGGACTGAACTGGAAGGACAGAGACAGATGGACTGAGCTGGAGAGGTTCTGAGAGGAAGAGTCAGGTTTGAGCTAAGGAGAACTGAACTAAGTAGAACTGAGCTAAAAAGATCTGAGAAGAAATGCAGAGAGGAATAACTTAGAGACTCTAGGTAACATAAGAGAGCAATGTGCAGAATGCAGAAGAAAAGAGGGAAAAAGCAGCTGGAGAGAGCAGAAGGAGCAGGCAGATTTCTCCTTACCATGGGACAGAACAGCTTATTTCTCACTAGCAAGGCAGGCTTAGTCTTATTAAAAGGAACAAGCCTTTTCTCTTACAAACTTGGGTTTAATTCACTTAGCATTATAAGGGTAGAAGCTATTTCTTTCTCTATGTCATAAAGATTGGAGCTCATCTTTCATCCAGAATGAGTGAGTTCTTTCTGCACTGGTGCTTGGTCTTTTGCTCCATATACATATGTAAGTATGGATGTCTGTGTAAGTATGTAATTGTGAGAATGTATGCATGTGTGTGTAAGAATGTAATTGTGAGAATGCATATAAGCTGGGCCCAACTGCTTTTTGAGAGGAAATGTATAAATGGGCATTTATTAAATCCGTGTGTGAAATTATATGTTTAGGCATATTTGGCTATGTAGAAGCTTTTCCTTCTGCAAGCGCTATTCACTTCTCTTGCTTCAATAGAAGTTTATTGCTCCAAACTTCCCCCTAGCCTGACAAGCAAAAGGCATAGGGACTAAAGGGAAAAGTCTCCAGCAAATAATCCTATACTTTATCTCCTGCTGTTTCAGAATGAGGTGCTAAATGCCAGAGACTGCAATTTCTGGCCTCAGAGGAACACAGAAGGGGGGTCAGTTACAGTAGCAGAGCATAGTGACTTAGACATAGATAAGTAAGTCAGCTACAGTAACACAGTAACTTAGACTTAAATAAATAAACATTATTATACAGCAACCCTAAATATCTCGTAAGACAAAGTCTTACTCCTGTATCTCTTAAGACAAAGTCTTACCCTCTGCAGATGCTCTTCCCCCTCTGCTGCCTCAAGAAGAACCAACACAGGAGAAAGAAGACCAATGTCGGGGCTGGCCCCCAGCAGAAGAAGAAGAAGAAGAGGAAGAAGAAGAAGAAGAAGAAGAAGAAGAAGAAGAAGAAGAAGAAGAACAACAACAACAACAACAACAACAACAACAACAACAAGAGGAGGAGGAGGAAGAAGGGAAGGAGGAGGTAGGAGAAAGGGAGCGAAAGGGATAAACAAAAAGCACAAACATTAGGAGATCATGTTCACATTTTATGTATTATATACACAATAATGAATAGCTCAAGGAAATAGGGAGAATTCAGTGAAAATTTTAAAAAATGAGATCATTCCTGGGAAGTTGGTTACTTCATGCTGACTGATTGACAACTATCATAGTATGCCATCTCTAGGCATGGTTTCTTTTTCTTTCTTTTTCTTCCTGTTTTTTTATTGGATATTTTTTTTTATTTTTTTTTTTATTAACTTGAGTATTTCTTATATACATTTCGAGTGTTATTCCCTTTCCCGGTTTCCGGGCAAACATCCCCCTCCCCCCTCCCCTTCCTTATAGGTGTTCCCCTCCCAACCCTCCCCCCATTGCCGCCCTCCCCCCATAGACTAGTTCACTGGGGGTTCAGTCTTAGCAGGACCCAGGGCTTCCCCTTCCACTGGTGCTCTTACTAGGATATTCATTGCTACCTATGGGGTCAGAGTCCAGGGTCAGTCCATGTATAGTCTTTAGGTAGTGGCTTAGTCCCTGGAAGCTCTGGTTGCTTGGCATTGTTGTACTTTTGGGGTCTCGAGCCCCTTCAAGCTCTTCCAGTTCTTTCTCTGATTCCTTCAATAGGGGACCTATTCTCAGTTCAGTGGTTTGCTGCTGGCATTCGCCTCTATATTTGCTGTATTCTGGCTGTGTCTCTCAGGAGCGATCTACATCCGGCTCCTGTCGGTCTGCACTTCTTTGCTTCATCCATCTTGTCTAATTGGGTGGCTGTATATGTATGGGCCACATGTGGGGCAGGCTCTGAATGGGTGTTCCTTCAGTCTCTGTTTTAAACTTTGCCTCTCCCTTCCCTGCCAAGGGTATTCTTTTTCCTCATTTAAAGAAGGAGTGAAGCATTCACATTTTGATCATCCGTCTTGAGTTTCGTTTGTTCTAGGGATCTAGGGTAATTCAAGCATTTGGGCTAATAGCCACTTATCAATGAGTGCATACCATGTATGTCTTTCTGTGATTGGGTTAGCTCACTCAGGATGATATTTTCCAGTTCCAACCATTTGCCTACGAATTTCATAAACTTGTTGTTTTTGATAGCTGAGTAATATTCCATTGTGTAGATGTACCACATTTTCTGTATCCATTCCTCTGTTGAAGGGCATCTGGGTTCTTTCCATTTTCTGGCTATTATAAATAAGGCTGCGATGAACATAGTGGAGCACGTGTCTCTTTTATATGTTGAGGCATCTTTTGGGTATATGCCCAAGAGAGGTATAGCTGGATCCTCAGGCAGTTCAATGTCCAATTTTCTGAGGAACCTCCAGACTGATTTCCAGAATGGTTTTACCAGTCTGCAGTCCCACCAACAATGGAGGAGTGTTCCTCTTTCTCCACATCCTCACCAGCATCTGCTGTCACCTGAGTTTTTGATCTTAGCCATTCTCACTGGTGTGAGGTGAAATCTCAGGGTTGTTTTGATTTGCATTTCCCTTATGACTAAAGATGTTGAACATTTCTTTAGGTGTTTCTCAGCCATTCGGCATTCCTCAGCTGTGAATTCTTTGTTTAGCTCTGAACCCCATTTTTTAATAGGGTTATTTGTTTCCCTGCGGTCTAACTTCTTGAGTTCTTTGTATATTTTGGATATAAGGCCTCTATCTGTTGTAGGATTGGTAAAGATCTTTTCCCAATCTGTTGGTTGCCGTTTTGTCCTAACCACAGTGTCCTTTGCCTTACAGAAGCTTTGCAGTTTTATGAGATCCCATTTGTCGATTCTTGATCTTAGAGCATGAGCCATTGGTGTTTTGTTCAGGAAATTTTTTCCAGTGCCCATGTGTTCCAGATGCTTCCCTAGTTTTTCTTCTATTAGTTTGAGTGTGTCTGGTTTGATGTGGAGGTCCTTGATCCACTTGGACTTAAGCTTTGTACAGGGTGATAAGCATGGATCGATCTGCATTCTTCTACATGTTGACCTCCAGTTGAACCAGCATCATTTGCTGAAAATGCTATCTTTTTTCCATTGGATGGTTTTGGCTCCTTTGTCAAAAATCAAGTGACCATAGGTGTGTGGGTTCATTTCTGGGTCTTCAATTCTATTCCATTGGTCTATCTGTCTGTCTCTGTACCAATACCATGCAGTTTTTATCACTATTGCTCTGTAATACTGCTTGAGTTCAGGGATAGTGATTCCCCCTGAAGTTCTTTTATTGTTGAGGATAGCTTTAGCTATCCTGGGTTTTTTGTTATTCCAGATGAATTTGCAAATTGTTCTGTCTAACTCTTTGAAGAATTGGATTGGTATTTTGATGGGGATTGCATTGAATCTATAGATTGCTTTTGGTAAAATGGCCATTTTTACTATATTAATCCTGCCAATCCATGAACATGGGAGATCTTTCCATCTTCTGAGGTCTTCTTCAATTTCTTTCCTCAGTGTCTTGAAGTTCTTATTGTACAGATCTTTTACTTGCTTGGTTAAAGTCACACCGAGGTACTTTATATTATTTGGGTCTATTATGAAGGGTGTCGTTTCCCTAATTTCTTTCTCGGCTTGTATCTCTTTTGTATAAAGGAAGGCAACTGATTTATTTGAGTTAATTTTATACCCAGCCACTTTGCTGAAGTTGTTTATCAGCTTTAGTAGTTCTCTGGTGGAACTTTTGGGATCACTTAAATATACTATCATGTCATCTGCAAATAGTGATATTTTGACCTCTTCTTTTCCGATCTGTATCCCTTTGATCTCCTTTTGTTGTCTGATTGCTCTGGCTAGAACTTCAAGAACTATATTGAATAAGTAGGGAGAGAGTGGGCAGCCTTGTCTAGTCCCTGATTTTAGTGGGATTGCTTCAAGTTTCTCTCCATTTAGTTTAATGTTAGCAACTGGTTTGCTGTATATGGCTTTTACTATGTTTAGGTATGGGCCTTGAATTCCTATTCTTTCCAGGACTTTTATCATGAAGGGGTGTTGAATTTTGTCAAATGCTTTCTCAGCATCTAATGAAATGATCATGTGGTTCTGTTCTTTCAGTTTGTTTATATGATGGATCACGTTGATGGTTTTCCGTATATTAAACCATCCCTGCATGCCTGGGATGAAGCCTACTTGATCATGGTGGATGATTGTTTTGATGTGCTCTTGAATTCGGTTTGCCAGAATTTTATTGAGTATTTTTGCGTCGATATTGATAAGGGAAATTGGTCTGAAGTTCTCTTTCTTTGTTGTGTCTTTGTGTGGTTTAGGTATAAGAGTAATTGTGGCTTCGTAGAAGGAATTCGGTAGGGCTCCATCTGTTTCAATTTTGTGGAATAGTTTGGATAATATTGGTATGAGGTCTTCTATGAAGGTTTGATAGAATTCTGCACTAAACCCGTCTGGACCTGGGCTCTTTTTGGTTGGGAGACCTTTAATGACTGCTTCTATTTCCTTAGGAGTTATGGGGTTGTTTAACTGGTTTATCTGTTCCTGATTTAACCTCGATACCTGGTATCTGTCTAGGAAATTGTCCATTTCCTGAAGATTTTCAAATTTTGTTGAATATAGGTTTTTATAGTAAGATCTGATGATTTTTTGAATTTCCTCCGAATCTGTAGTTATGTCTCCCTTTTCATTTCTGATTTTGTTAATTTAGACACACTCTCTGTGTCCTCTCGTTAGTCTGGCTAAGGGTTTATCTATCTTGTTGATTTTCTCAAAGAACCAACTTTTGGTTCTGTTGATTCTTTCTATGGTCCTTTTTGTTTCTACTTGGTTGATTTCAGCTCTGAGTTTGATTATTTCCTGCCTTCTACTCCTCCTGGGTGTATTTGCTTCTTTTTGTTCTAGAGCTTTTAGGTGTGCTGTCAAGCTGCTGACATATGCTCTTTCCTGTTTCTTTCTGCAGGCACTCAGCGCTATGAGTTTTCCTCTTAGCACAGCTTTCATTGTGTCCCATAAGTTTGAGTATGTTGTATCTTCATTTTCATTAAAGTCTAAAAATTTTTTAATTTCTTTCTTTATTTCTTCCTTGACCAGGTTATCATTGAGTAGAGCATTGTTCAATTTCCCCGTATATGTGGGCATTCTTCCCTTATTGTTATTGAAGACCAGTTTTAGGCCGTGGTGGTCCGATAGCACGCATGGGATTATTTCTATCTTTCTGTACCTGTTGAGGCCCGTTTTTTGACCAATTATATGGTCAATTTTGGAGAAAGTACCATGAGGAGCTGAGAAGAAGGTATATCCTTTTGCTTTAGGATAGAATGTTCTATAAATATCCGTTAAGTCCATTTGGCTCATGACTTCTCTTAGTCTGTCGACATCACTGTTTAATTTCTGTTTCCATGATCTGTCCATTGATGAGAGTGGGGTGTTGAAATCTCCCACTATTATTGTGTGAGGTGCAATGTGTGTTTTGAGCTTTAGTAAGGTTTCTTTTACGTATGTAGGTGCCCTTGTATTTGGGGCATAGATATTTAGGATTGAGAGTTCATCTTGGTTGATTTTTCCTTTGATGAATATGAAGTGTCCTTCCTTATCTTTTTTGATGACTTTTAGTTGGAAATTGATTTTATTTGATATTAGAATGGCTACTCCAGCTTGCTTCTTCTGACCATTTGCTTGGAAAGTTGTTTTCCAGCCTTTCACTCTGAGGTAGTGTCTGTCTTTGTCTCTGAGGTGTGTTTCCTGTAGGCTGCAGAATGCAGGGTCCTTGTTGCGTATCCAGTTTGTTAATCTATGTCTTTTTATTGGGGAGTTGAGGCCATTGATATTGAGAGATATTAAGGAATAGTGATTATTGCTTCCCGTTATATTCATATTTGGATGTGAGGTTATGTTTGTGTGCTTTCATTCTCTTTGTTTTGTTGCCAAGACGATTAGTTTCTTGCTTCTTCTAGGGTATAGCTTGCCTCCTTATGTAGGGCTTTACCATATATTATCCTTTGTAGTGCTGGATTTGTAGAAAGATATTGTGTAAATTTGGTTTTGTCATGGAATATCTTGGTTTCTCCATCAATGTTAATTGAGAGTTTTGCTGGATACAGTAACCTGGGCTGGCATTTGTGTTCTCTTAGGGTCTGTATAACATCAGTCCAGGATCTTCTGGCCTTCATAGTTTCTGGCGAGAAGTCTGGTGTGATTCTGATAGGTCTCCCTTTATATGTTACTTGACCTTTTTCCCTTACTGCTTTTAATATTCTTTATTTTGTGCGTTTGGTGTTTTGACAATTATGTGACGGGAGGTGTTTCTTTTCTGGTCCAATCTGTTTGGAGTTCTGTAGGCTTCTTGTATGTCTATGGGTATCTCTTTTTTTAGGTTAGGGAAGTTTTCTTCTATGATTTTGTTGAAGATATTTACTGGTCCTTTGAGCTGGTAGTCTTCACTCTCTTCTATACCTATTATCCTTAGGTTTGATCTTCTCATTGAGTCCTGGATTTCCTGTATGTTTTGGACCAGTAGCTTTTTCCGCTTTACATTATCTTTGACAGTTGAGTAAATGATTTCTATGGAATCTTCTGCTCCTGAGATTCTCTCTTCCATCTCTTGTATTCTGTTGGTGAAGCTTGTATCTACAGCTCCTTGTCTCTTCTTTTGGTTTTCTATATCCAGGGTTGTTTCCATGTGTTCTTTCTTGATTGCTTCTATTTCCATTTTTAATTCCTTCAACTGTTTGATTGTGTTTTCCTGGAATTCTTTCAGGGATTTTTGCGATTCCTCTCTGTAGGCTTTTACTTGTTTATTAATGTTTTCCTGTGCTTCCCTAAGTGTGTTCATGTCTTTCTTGAAGTCCTCCAGCATCATGATCAAATATGATTTTGAAACTAGATCTTGCTTTTCTGGTGTGTTTGGATATTCCATGTTTGTTTTGGTGGGAGAATTGGGCTCCGATGATGGCATGTAGTCTTGGTTTCTGTTGCTTGGGTTCCTGCGCTTGCCTCTCGCCATCAGATTATCTCTAGTGTTACTTTGTTCTGCTATTTCTGACAGTGGCTAGACTGTCCTATAAGCCTGTGTGTCAGGAGTGCTGTAGACCTGTTTTCCTCTCTTTCAGTCAGTTATGGGGACAGAGTGTTCTGCTTTCGGGCGTGTAGTTTTTCCTCTCTACAGGTCTTCAGCTGTTCCTGTGGGCCTGTGTCTTGAGTTCACCAGGCAGCTTTCTTGCAGCAGAAAATTTGGTCTTACCTGTGGTCCCGAGGCTCAGGTTCGCTCGTGGGGTGCTGCCCAGGGGCTCTCTGCAGCGGCAGCAACCAGGAAGACCTGTGCCGCCCCTTCCGGGAGCTTCAGTGCACCAGGGTTCCAGATGGTCTTTGGCTTTTTCCTCTGTTCCGAGATGTGTGTGCAGGGAGCAGTCTCTTCTGGTTTCCCAGGCTTGTCTGCCTCTCTGAAGGTTTAGCTCTCCCTCCCACGGGATTTGGGTGCAGAGAACTGTTTATCCGGTCTGTTTCCTTCAGGGTCCGGTGGTGTCTCTGGCAGGTGTCCTGCTGCTCCTGGGCCCTCCCCCACGGGAGCCCAGAGGCCTTATACACTTTCCTCTTGGGCCAGGGATGTGGGCAGTTGTGAGCAGTGTTGGTGGTCTCTTCCGCTCTGCAGCCTCAGGAGTGCCCACCTGACCAGGCGGTTGGGTCTCTCTCTCACCGGGTCTGGGAGTAGAGAGCTGCTGCGGGCCGGGATCCTCGGGTGTTGGCTTTATTGGATATTTTTATTTACATTTCAAATGTTATTCTTTTTCCTGGTTTCCTGGGTAGGACTTCGAGTACTACATTGAATAGATAGGGACAGAGTGAGCAGCCCTGTCTAGTCCCTGATGTTAGTGGGATTGCTTCAAGTTTCTCTCCATTTAGTTTAATGTTAGCTACTGATTTGCTCTATATTGCTTTTGCTATGTTTAGGTATGGATCTTGAATTACTGACCATTCCAGGAATTTTATCATGAAAGGGTGTTGAATTTTGTCAAATGCTTTCTCTGCATCTAATGAAATGTTCATGTGGTATTTTCCTTTGAGTTTGTTTACATAGTGGATTACTTTGGTGGATATTGAAACCTCCCTGCACCCCTGGGATGAAGCCTAATTGATCATGATGGATAATCATTTTGATATGTTCTTTGATATGGTGTGCAAGAATTTTGTTAAGTACTTTTGTGTTGAAATTCATAAGGAAAATTGGTCTGAAGTTCTCTTTCCTTGTTGGGTCTTTGTGTGGTTTAGGCATAAGCATAATTGTGGTTTCATAGAAGAAATTGGGTAGTGATCCATCTGTTTCAATTTTCTGGAATAGTTTGGACAGTATTGGTATGAGGTCTTCTATGGAGGTGTGATAGAATTGTGCACTAAACCCATCTGGTACTGGGCTCTTTGTGGTTGGGAGATTTTTAATAACTGCTTCTATTTCTTTAGGAGTTATGGGGTTGTTTAGATGATTTATCTGATCTTGATTAAACCTTTGTACCTCATATTTATGTAGAAAATTTCCCATTTCCTCCAGATGTTCCAGTTTTGTTGAATAAAGGCTTTTGTAGTAGGATCTGATGTTTTTTTATTTCTTCATATTCTGTTGTTTGTCTCCTTTTTCATTTCTGATATTGTTAATATGGATACTGTCTCTGTGCCCTCCGGTTAGTGTCACTAAGGGTTTATCTATCTTGTTGATTTTTTCAAAGAACCAGCTCCTGGTTTTGTTGATTCTTTGTTTAGTCCTTTTTCTTTCTATTTGATTGATTTCATCCCTAAGTTTGATAATTTCCTGCCTTCTAGTCCTCTTGGGAGTATTTGCTTCTTTTTGTTCTACAGATTTTAGGTGTGCTGTCAAGCTGCTAATGTATGCTCTCTCCAATTTCTTTTTGGAGTCACTCAGAGCTATGATTTTTCCTCTTAGCACAGCTTTCATTGTGTCCCATAAGTCTGGGTATATTGTGCCTTCATTTTCATTAAATTATAAAAAGTCTTTAATTTCTTTCTTTATTTCTTCCTTGACCAAGTTATCATTGAATAGAGTGTTGTCCAACTTCAATGTATATGTGGGCTTTCTGTCATGTTTGCTGTTATTGAAAACCAGACTTAGTCCGCAATGATCTGATAGGATACATGGGATTATTTCTATCTTCCCGTATCTGTTGAGGCCTCTTTAGTGACAGATTATGTCGTCAATTTTGGAGAAAGTACCATGAGGTGGTGAGAAGAAGGTATATCCTTTTGTTTTAGGATAGAATGTTCTATAAATATCTGTTAAGTCCATTTGGTTCATGACTTCTGTTAGTTTCTCTATGTCGCTGTTTAACTTCTGTTTCCATGATCTGTCCATTGGTGAGAGTGGGGTGTTGAAATCTCCTACTATTATTGTGTGAGGTGCAATGTGTGTTTTGAGCTTTAGTAAGGTTTCTTTTACGTATGTAGGTGCCCTTGTATTTGGGGCATAGATATTTAGGATTGAGAGTTCATCTTAGTGGATTTTTCCTTTGATGAATATGAAGTGTCCTTCTGTACCTTTTTTGAGAACTTTTGGTTGAAAGTCAATTTTATTCGATATTAGAATGACAACTCTTTGGACCATTTGCTTGGAAAGTTGTTTTCCAGCGTTTTACTCTGAGGTAGTGTCTGTCTTTTTCCCTGAGGTGTGTTTCCTGTAGGGAGCAAAATGGTGGGTCCTCTTTACATATCTAGGCTGTTAGTCTATTTCTTTTTGGGGGGAAATCTAGTCCATTAATGTTGAGAGATATGTCCAATGATCGTTTCGTATTATTTTTCTTATTAGAGGTGGAATTATGTTTGTGTGGCTCTCTTTGATTTTGTTGCAAGGAGATTACTTTCTTGTTTTTTCTAGGGTGTAGTTTCTTTCCTTGTGTTGGAGTTTTCCATCTATTATCCTTTGTAAGGCTTTATTTGTAGAAAGATGTTATGCAAATTTGGTTTTGTCATGGAATATCTTGGTTTTTCCATCTATGTTAATTAAGAGCTTTGCTGGATACAGTAACCTGGGCTGCCCTTTGTGTTCTCTTAGGGTCTGTATGACATGTGTCTAGGATCTTCTGGCTTTCATAGTCTCTGGTGAGAATTCTGGTGTAATTCTGATAGGTCTGACTTTATATGGTACTTGACCTTTTTCCCTTTACTTTTAATACTCTTTCTTTCTTTTGTGCATTTTTTGTTTTGACTATTATGTGACAGGAGGAATTTTTTCTGGTCCAATCTATTTGGAGTTCTGTGAGCTTCTTGTATGTGTATGGGCATCTCTTTCTCTAGGTTAGGGAAGTTTTCTTCTATGATTTTTTTGAAGATATTTACTGGCCCTTTAAGTTGGGAATCTTCTCTCTTCTATTCCTATTATCCTAAGGTTTGATCTTCTCATTGTGTTCAGAATTTCCTGGATGTTTTGGGCTAGGAGCTTTTTGTGTTTTACATTATCTTTGACATTTGTGTCGATGTTTTCTATGGTATCTTCTGCCCCTGAAATTCTCTCTTCTATCTCTTGTATTCTGTTGGTGATGCTTGCTTCTGTGTCTCCCGATCTCTTCTCTAGTTTGTCTATTGCCGGGGTTGTCTTGCTTTGTACTTTTTAATTGTGTCTCTTTCCTTATTTAGATTCTGGATGAATTTGTTCAATTTCTTTACCTGTTTGGTTGTGTTTTCCTGTAATTCTTTAACGGATTTTTGTGTTTCCTCTTAAAGGTTTTTAATTGTTTACTTTGTTCTCCTGTATTTCTTTAATGTCCTTCTTAAAACCCTCCATCATCATCATAAAATGTGATTTTAAAGCCAAATCTTGCTTTCTCAGTTTGTTTGGATATCCAGTATTTGTTTTGATGGAGAACTGGGCTCTCATGATGCCAAATAGTCTTGATTTCTGTTGCTTAGGTTCCTGCACTTGCCTCTGACCATTGGGTTGTCTCTGGGGTTTGCTTGTCTTGCTGTCTCTGACAGTAATTTGATCCTCATATAGGCCTATGTGTCAGCACTTCTATAGACCTGTTTTCTTTCTACCAGATCTGGGAACAGAGAGCTGCTCCTAGTTTTGTGTGACCTGAAGCCTCCAGGCTGGTTGCTTGGCACAGAAGAGTTGGTATTGCCTCTGCTCTCAAGTGTGTACATGATCCTGACAACTGGTTTTCAACTCTTAGTGCAGGCAGAGACCTGAAGGATCCTACCCGTGACTGCTCCTAGGTCCCTGTGCCTAGATGGCACAGATGGCACTAGGCAATTTCCTCTTGGGTCAGAAATGTGGGCAGAAAGTAGTGGTCTCCTGTGAGTCCTCAGGATTGTCCACACTTCTGAGGGTCCAGCTCTCTTTCCCTTGGGATTTGGGTGCAGGGAACTGTGTGATCATTTCAGCTCAGTTCAGGGCACATGCAGAAAGCAGCAGTTTCCTGCTGCCAACTGCTCCTATATTCCTGTATCCAGAGGCCACTATGCATGTTCTTCTTGAGCCAGGAATGTAAGCAGAAGTGGGTGGAAGTGGCAGTCTCTCTTGAGGTCTCAGTATTGTCTGAACTTCTGGGAATTCAGCTCTCTCTCCCATGGATATGGGTGCAGGGAGCTGTGGGATCAGTTCAGTTCAGTTCTGGGCACAGCCAGAAACCAGCAGTGTCCTGTCCCAGAGGACTTCTGCCTTTGTACATCCTGAGGCCACAGGCAGGTCGTTTGGAGCAGAAAAATTGGTCTTACCTCTGCTCTCATGTGTGTAGGTGCTCGTGGTGACTGACTTTCAACTCTTGGTGCAGGAAGCTACTTCATTTATTTTAAATTGTTTTAATTTTCAAAATGGGTGTGATTTTGAGTTTTGTGATAATATTCTTTCTCTGGGAGAGATTACAAGATACAAGTTTTTCTGGTTGCTGACAAAAGGATATGCTGATTTGGGAAAAAGTTTTGTCTTTACATCTATAGAAAGGGTGATTACGCTCTGGACACCTTCCAGAGCTATATGGATCAGATTGGTAGAGGGAGACATCCTGAAGAACTAGAATTAAGAAAATAAAGCAAGCAAACAAACAAAAAAGCCTCATCCTACCCAGGCTGTATACCTTACACATACTGATTCAATCCATACAAATATCTTGATACTAAAATTTTGTTTTGAGATTTATATATTACAGAATGTATATAACCTTGGTGAGTCTCATCATCAGACTTGCTGAACTGACCTGCTTGAACTCCTGATCTCAGGGACTTTCAGCTGGAGAGACTTCAGAAACTACAACAATCATTGAATGACCTTCATAAGGCCAAACAACTCCCTTATTTTCCCTATGCCTCTTCAAGATTCCTCAATACCCTTTTTCAGCCTGAAGAAGTTATGAAGAGTCTTCCATCCAATGTGCTCTACTTGGGGGGCTGAGGGCAGTTATTCTGAGGTTATCTTTCTGGAGAATTTAGAAATGGTCATAATTGACAGGGGTAAATTAGCTAGAATTGATTGTACAGCTAAAATCTCATTTGGTAGAAATCCTTGTATTTGTTACTAAATTGAAGTTATAATATCTTTCATTGGTACAGAATTTATTTGATACAAATTTAGTTTTTGTTGGTACAAATTTCTTATTGATATAAAATTGAAATCAATATTGTCACTCTCATATAGGCATTGTGCCTATACAACACATTGAAGAATACAAGGCTTAGGACCCATTCCTATAACTGCTATTATTTCTGAGTTGAGATGATTAAACATATGAATGAAGGGCCAGATAGCATTCATGGCAATGAGTTTACTCTTAGGATGTTTTCAAGGTAATTTGTCAAAAATAGCTAAGAGTAGTTAATGGACAAGAGTTCAGATTAATTTACATAGATATATGTACTATACATACTTCATAAATACTTCACAAATACTTCACAAATCTACAAAATGTGATATTTAATGTTATTTTTTTGTTATTTAGATATACATGCTCCTAGAAGTTCCCTGTTTGTGGATTTAAAGAAGAAATTGAGCATCTCTACCTCCAGGTGAGGTAATACACTGTAACTAGTTAGCCACTGGGCATATATTGCCTATTTCATCTACAGACAGAATATTGTCCAGAAAAAGACACACTTATAGAATAGTCAACTGATAATCTTTGACAAGTAAGCATAATCAGTCCTTCAAATTTCTGTGTTACAAAGGTCTGTCAGATGATCCTGGGACAGAAGGCTGAAGACCGATGCTCTTATACGTTGCTGACAGAGGACTGAATAGGTAGGTAGTCATGTCTTCAACTTGTCTCAGTTCGGAAAGCCATGTTAGGCTTCCTATATTTTCAGATAGTATTGGTCATCCTCAGATTTCTGATGGGGTTGAAGACTATTTATATTCTCATAGCCCACCAAGGGTATTTAACATTGAGAATAAATATTTAGTTCAATAGTTTTTAGATAGCATACAAGCTAGCCAAGACATAACACATAGATTTTAAGGAATTGTTTAAGCTAAGATACATAACAGTGTTCTACTTAATTGACAAAAAATGGTAGACTGGGTGTTAAGTGTATTTAATACTTTATAAATTAAAAAATGGTAATTGTTGTGCTCAGCTTACATTTGAGAGAAAAGTTCGTTTTTTAATTAGACAGAAGGGGTGAATTGTAGTTGATGTCTATATGCGGGTGAGGGCAGGCACATGATAAGGCAAGACCTATGATTGGGCAGTGAAAAAGTAAGGTGGGGACAGATTTTTCGTCAGGCAGAAAGGAGGAAGAGAAAAATCAAAATGGTGAAGGAAGACAACAACCCAGATCTCTGTGGACTTAAAGGGCCACAGGTAGTTAGGGATATTTCATAAGGGGTGGATTTTATAGGTCAATTTATCTTTGCTAGGTGGGCAGTTTATATCATTATCAATTGGTTGTGAGTTTCTTGTGCAGACATTTTGTCAAATGAGAATTTAAGATATAAATCTGATTGTTAAATTGCAAGCTTATTGTGTTTTGATTTCAAAAGGTTACTGGGAGTGGTAACTCTAACCACAGGGGGCAAATGCTAGGAATGTGAGCAGAGTCCTTAGCAGCCAGAGAGTTGCAAGAAGAAGACTGTTCCTCAGCTCAGATAGTAGCTGGCAGCAGCATGGGATAGAGATTAGGATCTTAGCGGTTGAGACATTTTGCTGATTGATGAAAATAACCGACAGATGCTGCCATGTGGCCCACTGGAGCTGGCACTAGTGAGGGTTGTTAGAGTTCTATTATTATTATTATTATTATTATTATTATTATTATTATTATTATTAACTGCTACAAATGAGGACCTATTTTGACATGACCTGTTATACTACTATCACAGTGAGTTAACTACTGGATATTTCTAGTATTCAACTCATAGGGGCAGACTGGAGATAGAACCTGTTGCCTGGAATATTGGAATATCAATCTATAAGATGAAAGCATCACTACAATTATACTACAACCTACTTATTCCCATATTCTGATAGTATGTCCAATCAAAGAAGAAAGATAACCTGCATTCTAAATTAAAATAATAACAACATCCTAACCAAATATTTAAGCCTAGAATGGCAGATCCCAGTGCAAGAACACAAATAAGAGGAAAAATTAAGATGACTAGCTTCTTCCCAAAATTATCAACATTCACTCAAAATGACTTAGATGCAAGTACAGACCCAGAATTCAAAAGAATGACTCAAAATATGATAAAATTACTCAAAGAAGACTCTAATATTTTCCAATAAGACATAAACATCTCAATACAATAAAGTAGACAATTTGTAACATAAAAATAAGCTTTAATAAAGATATAGGAATACGGAAAATAATCCCAAACCATTTCTTCAAATATAGTGGAAAAATCTTATGAGTAGACTAATAGCTCACATAGGAAATAAGATATCAAAGTATAAAAACAAATTAGACGGAGTGACCAATGATAATTTTCAAATGTATTGAGTGAAACATAAAAGAACTATGGAGCTTCATAAAAAGATAAACCTTGTTTTCAGTACACAAGGTAGAGAAGAATTGTATGGACATGGTA